>NW_013657653.1:97083-221648 GCF_000142905.1 Thecamonas trahens ATCC 50062
AGGAGGAGAGGGATTAAGGGGATGAGAGGGAGGAAGGAAGGGAGAAGGGAGAGGGGGGAGGAGGGGGAGGAGGCGGGGAGGGGGGTACGTACGGAGTTCTGCTTGTGGCTAGGTCCTTGACAGCACGCTTGCGTAGGGCTTGGGAGATGGGCGAGAGTTTCTTGGGGAACTCCTCAGCGTAGTCGACGAGGTTACTCACGGCTTTAGTCGGCATACTTCCATCTTCAGACTTGTTATACACAGCATTGACAAGCCGTGTATGCATCCGCCGAGGTCGGCAGAACCCACAGCATCCCACCATGCTCCACGACAAGTCTGCTCCAGCTGCTATGCTTTGGCTCTCTGGCCACACCGCTAGCCGGCCCAGCGGACGATGACCATCACGATCACGATCACGAACACGATCACGATCACCTCGCCCACAAACCCGGACAGTCAACCTCTACCACTTGACTGCACACCACTACCTATGGTTTCCATTGCTGATCCGCGTGGCTACCAGTCGACGCTCCGGAAGAACGAGTGGGAGGACCTTGAGGACACCGAGTCGGATGAGGAGGAGCCGCTGCCCGAGCTGCCCGTCCTTGACGAGTCCAAGGACGCCCTGCTGCTGGTGACCAACCTGCCGGCTGAGAAGGCCAAAAAGTTTGCCAAGCTCGACAAGGTACGTACTCGGTCGTACCAGGCTGCCCTGTCCACGAGCACTCCCCCCTCCCATCCTACAACCTCAGCCACATGTTGTGCTTGTCTCTCCCCTTTTCTCGCCCCTCTCCGCGCCGCTGTGCCTCCCTTCTCGCCCCGCTCGTAGGAAAAGGTCGTGCGAGTGCGATCCGCTGGGATTGATCGAGGCTGGCTCCATCCCGGGTTCTGGCAAAGGGATGGGGGGGGGGGGGGGGGGAACGATGGCGCTACCATGGAGAGAGGCGAGGGCTGTGCCTCGCGAGCAGGCTGCGGATGGATGCAGGAATGGCAGTAGAGCAGAGAATGTGGCTGGGTGGGTGGGAGCCTGGCTGGCTGGGGAAGCTGGGCTCCACCTGGGTGGCCGGGGTGAGAGGCGAGGACTCACACAGAGTGTGCGGGGTCGCTGTGAGGGGAGCAGTACGTCAAGAAGCAACTGAAGAAGGCGCTCAACACACCATACAACCCGCTGACAGACTACGAGCTGTGCGTGGACGATGATGGCAACACGACGGGCCATCTGCTGCTCTCGTTTATCTCGGACGACGAGGCTGCGTTTGCCAAGGCCAAGCTCGACGGGTACAAGTTTGACAAGAAACACGTGCTCAACGCGTACTCGTTTGCGGACCTGGACCGTGTTGCCGAGTACCCGGACGAGTACGTTCCGCCGACGGAGGACGAGCTCGAGGCGAACCTCCCGCCTGGGATGAACGAGAACCTCCGGTCGTGGACGACGGATCCGCTTGGCCGCGAGCAGTTTGTGATGAAGTACGAGGACCAGGTACAGCTTGCATGGGCGGAGCGCGACCGCGAGCCGGAGACGATCGACGTGCGGACAAACTGGTCGGAGACGTACCTCACGTGGTCGCCGCTCGGGTCGTACCTGGCGACGTTCCATTCGGACGGCGAGGTGCCTGTGGGCGTGGCGCTGTGGGGTGGCAGCGACATGAAGCGGATTCGGCGGTTCCCGCACCGCGGCGTCAAGCTCGTGCAGTTCTCGCCGCAGGAGAACTACCTCATCACGTGGTCGTCGCTGCCTGTGGACCCGCAGGATGTGGAGAACACGCAGCCGATCATGGTGTGGGAGGTGCTGACCGGCAAGCGGCTTTACACCTCTGCGCCCAAGATCCCCAAGGAGGCCTTCTCGTGGCCGCTCTTCCAGTGGGCCGGCGACGACTCGGCGTTTGCGCGCATTGCGTCGGACGGCTCGGGCATCCGCCTCATCAACATGCCGGACATGACCAAGTCGAAGATCGACATCAAGGGCATCAAGTCGTTTGCCATGTCGCCGACGGACTCGCTGCTCTCGGCATGGGTGCCCGAGGTGGAGAACCAGCCTGCGCGGGTGGTGCTGGTCAACTCGCGGACGGGCGAGATGATCCGCCACAAGAACCTGGTCCAGGTCGTCAACATCGACATGTTCTGGCAGAAGTCTGGCGACAACCTGTGCGTCAAGGTCGACCGTGTCTCCAAGTCTGGTAAGACTTTCTTTGTCAACCTCGAGTTCTTCCGCATCCGCATCAAGGACGTGCCTGTGGAGACGCTCAAGCTCGACACGCGAGTCATCCGCTTCTCGTGGGAGCCGACTGGCACCCACTTTGCCATCATCCACGGCGCCGACATCGACGTTCCGCGCCCGGACGTCTCGTTCTACAACCTCCAGCCGAACAAGGTCGAGCACATCAAGACGACCGAGGGCAAGGCCGCCAACGAGCTGTTCTGGTCGCCGCAGGGCAAGCACATTGTGGTGGCTGGCCTCCGCGAGCTCAATGGCAAGCTCGAGTTCTGGTCGGTCAACCCGCCGGAGCAGATGGCCATCTGCGAGCACCTCAAGGCCACGACCGTCGAGTGGGACCCGACCGGCCGCTACGTCGCCACCTCGATCTCGGCCTGGTCGTCGTCAATCGAGAACGGGTACACTCTGTGGAACTTTGCTGGCCAGCAGCTCCGCCGTGTGCTCAAGGAGAAGTTCTACCAGTTCCTCTGGCGCCCGCGGCCCAAGTCGCTGCTCTCCAAGTCGCAGGTCAAGAAGATCAAGAAGAACCTTCGCCACAAGTCGATCGAGTACGACCGCATCGACACCGTCCGCTCGTCATCGCTCGACTCTGCTAAGCGCGCCGAGCGCAACGCCCTCCTCCAGGAGTACCGCGACCTGTGCACGCGCATGGAGGCCGACGCCGCCGCCATGGCCGACGCCCGCAACGCCCTCATTCTCTCCGCCGCCCCGGCTGGCTACAACCCGGACGACGATTGGGAGGAGGTCGAGGTCGAGACCGAGGAGCTGGTCAAGGAGCATGTTGTCCAGGTGAAGGAGTAGATGTCAAGATAGAAGCAAACGCCTTTGTGTTCAAGAGTGTGTTATGACTTGTCCGAGTTGTCGGTCGTTGAGCCAGACGCTGAGCCTGTTGTGTCAAAGTCAACAAAGTCGGTTCGGTACGACGAGTTGCCGTCAAAGTACTCAAAGTCGGTCGAGTACAGCTCGGCATCGTGCCACGAGCGGTTGTGTTGGGATGAGGAGGAGGCGGACGAGTAGGAGGAGGACCCGGCGTCGGGCTTGGCTGTGTCGCGCGATGCCGATCGGGACGCCGACCGCGTGTCAAAGGCCACAAAGTCGGTGACGTAGGCGTGAGAGGCGGAGGCGTGAGAGGGTGTCGAGTCGGCAGACACGGATGAGTTGTGGCTAGCGGCCGACAAGCTTTCGGGCACAGCGCCCTGAGCATCGTCGGATGCCGAGAGAACCTTGGCCTCGCTGTGAGAAGGCGGATAGTGGCGGACGATGTGGGACGACCACTCGTACGACGCCGAACCAGAGCCAGAGCCAGAGCCGGCCAACCGAGATGCCTCGGCTGGCGGAGAGGACTCGGGCGACGGAGATGACTCGGACTCAGACTTGGGCGACGGAGATGCCTCGGACTCAGACTCGGGCTCTGTGGCAGAGTCTGAGAGCTGGACAGAGGCCAGATCGTACTCGGACGGGAGATTGTCCAGCTCTTCAACGGGCACGTTCATGTACGAGAACGAATACTCGTACTCGTAGGTAAACGACGGCGAGCCCTTGCCCTTGCCCTTTCTCTTACCCTTTCTCTTACCCTTGCCCTTGCTTGTGCGCTTGCGCTTGCGCTTACCCTTGGACGCCTTGGCCGATCCCGAGCTGCTGGTAGTGGCAGCAGCACGCTCGGCGGCCTTGTTGGCGGAGTCGGCCTCGTCACGAGCGGCCGCCAGCTCCTTCTCCAGCTTTTTGATCCGCTTCTTCATGGCCTTGGAGTTGTCGGCCTCAGCCTGGGCCTCAGCCAGTTTGTCGGCCACCTGGTCGTAGGCAGCCTCCAGCTCGGCGATGCGGGCAGCGTGGTGCGACGACGACTTGGACGACGACGACGATGACGAGCCTGATGACGACGAGCCCGACGCCGACGAGCCTGACGAGGAGGCAGAAGAGGAGGCGCTCGAGACCGACTCGGAGACGATGATGTACTTGGGCACCCTCCGCCTACGCTTGCGCGGCAGCGGCTTGCCTGCAGCTGCGCCGGCGGCAAAGGTGGGATCATAGCCGTCAACGGCGTAGTTCCCGACATTGCCATACGTCCCGTAGACACCGTACGTGCCGTACGCCGGTGCATGTGGCTTCCGCCGCCGGACCCGCTTGCGGCGCTTGATCTTCCGCACGTGGGCGTGCTCGTGAACGAGCGAGCCATCGCTGGCACCATGCTTGCGGTGGCTGCTGTGCCGATGAGATGAGCGCCGCGAAACGCGGTACGAGTCCTTGGACCGGGACCGTCCCGGTTCGACGCGATACGAATCCTTGGAGTGTTTGCGCTTGCCTGTTGCCCCCATCACGCCACCAAAGCGACGGCCACCACGACCGATGAGACGACGGCCACCACGACCGATGAGACGACGGCCACCACGACCAATGAGACGACAGCAACCATCGCAACCGAGCAAAGCGATGCGATTACGATAGCAGCCATATCCATAGATGCGACAGCAGCCACCACGACCGATGCAACGAAGGTAACCGCGACCGATGCGATGAACGCCATCGGGCCATCGCCCGCACCAAGCCGACACCAACAAGTCATAGAGGACACATGCGATGATTTTCATGACCACGACAAGCAGCAGACGGTCCACCACCAACAAGCACGCCATCCATATCACCACCGATGATTGACATGAGTCACCCTTCCACGACCACAGCAAGCCAAGCCCACCACACACACACACACACACACACACGCACACACACGCGCGCCGCACACGCCACACATGCCACAAGGTGGCAGACACACCCATGCACACGATGAAAGAGCGTACTTGAACTACCCATGTTGTGCCTTCCTCACAGTCACAAGAGGGCGAGGAATGGTGGTCAGAGTGAGTTGTGGCAGACCTGGTGCGGTTGGGCGGGAAGGAGGGAGGGGAGGGGGGGAGAAGGCGCCATGAACCAACGATTAAGTGCAAGGAGAAACAATTGATGAACACGTTTTGGCTCCGCACACACCACACACAGCATGCACACATGCATGAGACACACTGTTGTATTGATCAGTATGTTCTCTTAGATAAAATGGGATTTGTTTTGCCATCTACGTCCTGTGCTCAGAGATCGTGGGCACAAGTGTAGGGAGAAACAGTTGATGGACACGTTCTGGCTCCGCACACACCACACACAACATGCACACATACATGAGACATGCCACGGGCTAGATCACTTTGTTCTCTTTAGTCTTTGGTTATGACGTTATCTGTATTCCTATCTACTGCCTGCATTCAGATATCGTGGGCATTGTCGCGCAACTCCGCCTCTCCACACCCCATCCACTCCCCCGCAGATCACGACAGCAATCATGGAACAAACAAGGCATCCAGAGAGCAGTCGGCAACCGTCGGATTGGCCACAACCTGGTGGATCTGCTGGTTGTACGCTATCGACGACACCTCGTCCGACGCGCGATCGACTTGGCCAGCGCCATGCGCCCGTGCCCGGAGCGCCCGCATATCAAACCGACTCGGATCCTCGCTGTACTGCACGTAGCACTGCGAGCAGAGGCGCTTAAACCGTGTCTTGCCCTGAAACTGCAGACACGAGATGCACGGTGTTGAAATTATCTCCTCCTGCCACACAAGCTCCGGATTGCGCTCCAGATACGTCGCCTCCACCGCCTTGAACAGATCCGCAAGCGTCGTTGTGGCCAGCGCAGCCTCGCGGGCTGCCGCGTCGAGGAGCTCGAACCAGATCGGAAAGAGGCCCACAATCGACGACTCCATCTCACCTGACGACGTCATCCCGTACAGCGGCCACGTGCTGACTCCGTGGTACCGCCGGTACGACTCCCGCGAGAGGAACTTAGTCATCCCGCCCGACCCGCAAAAGTTGTACAGCGCCACAATCGGCCGGTTCGGCCGGTCTGCAATCAGCGCCGCGTACGTTTCAAACAGCTGCTGAAAGTACAAGTACTTGAGCGCATGCGGCATGTGCGAGTGCGAGACCGCCCCGTAGGCCTCGTCGTCCGGCGAAGCGTACGGCATGTGAGCATAGAACTCGCGTGTGAGCGTCGATGAGTGCTCGTGATTGTATGTCAACTCGGGCATGTGCACGTCCCCACACAGATCGCATGGCGTCGTCGCTAGGAGCGTGCTCAGTGCCGGATCGTCCTTCTCCATCACGTAGTGCGACCATCCGTGCGAGTAGATGGCAAACAAGACCGATCGCCCGCCTTCCAGCCCACGCAGCACGTTCAACACCGTCTGCGGATTGACATCTTGTCCGTCATAGTTTGCGCCTCCCTCTGCCATGAGCATCTCGACAGCCTCGGCCATATCGGCCTCACGCTCAGCCCATCGCGACGCCGATCTCGCCTCGTCCATCGACGGCGAGAAGAGTGGCAGGCCCGTGCTCGCCGCCTTGTTCAACCACGCCATCGTCTCCTTTGCCTGCGCAATGACCACGATTCGATCTCGAGGAAGCAGCTTCCGCAGCGTAGTGTATGCCCTTCCGATGTACGCTAACGAGACATGGGCACCCATGGTCCCTCCCTCGCCCACAATCGAATGATGCTCGCCAGCCACCAACACAGCCCACGGCAGCTCATTGCTCACATCCAGCCCTCCCGGAAACGCCACCATCTCGCCTGCCGCCATCTTCCTCCTCTACTGGTCGACAAGTACCTCCTCACCTGCTTCCCACCACCACCCCGTCCCCCCTCTGCATTTCTGCCTACCACTCACTGTGTCGCAATCGGCCCGAACAGTGGCGAAGGAATGCTGCGAAGGAATTGCCACCGCCATGCTCCACCTCGCTGCAAACTATATTCAATGCTCTGATGGAGAGCCCAGCTGGCATTCTGTGCGATACCTCTCGCGCCCATCGGCTTCCATCCACGTGCTACTACTGCCACTCGTGTTGAGCCTTGCTCTCCTCCTCAAGCTTGCCCACATTGAGAAACACGTCCTCCAGCGTCGTCTGCGAGACACCCCAGTCAGAGATGAGATTCGGAACGGTCTCGATCCAGGCAAAGACGTGCGGGACCGAGGCCACCGCAGCCTCGGACTGAAAAGCAAAGTTGACTTTGCGCCCGCGGACCGAGCCGACCGTTGCAAGCGGCGCTACCTCGCCCATCGCCTCAGTAATCTCGCTCACGGCCTCGGGCGCCGCCGCAATGATCGCAATCGAGTACCCCGAGCCGTACGCGTTCTTGAGGTGGAGCGAGTCGCCGACGCACGACAGTCGCCCTGCAGTCATGATGGCAATCTTGTCGCCGAGCGTGTCGCATTCGAGCATCGAGTGCGAAGTGACCAGCACAATCCGCCCAGCCTTCAGCCGCTGGATCATCCGCCACACATGCTGCCGGTTGACCACGTCCATGCCGGTCGTCGGCTCGTCCAGCACCACAAACCGCACGTCGCCAATCGTTGCAATCGCCACAGACAGCCGCCGCCGCATCCCGCCCGAGTACGTCCCGGCCGGTCGCGAGCCAACGTTGGTCAGTCGGACTGCCTCGAGCTTCTCCTCGACCATCGCCTCAACTTTGCTCCACGGCACGCCACGGATGTGCGCAAACAGCCGCAGATGCTGCCGCGCAGAAAGCTCCGGCCACAGGATGTCGTGCTGTGGGCAGACGCCCGTCACCGCACGCACACGCGCCGCTTGGCTCTGCGTTGAGAGACCAAACACAGATATCGAACCCTGGCTCGGTGCCACGAGCGAGAGCATCGCCTTGATCGTCGACGACTTGCCGGCTCCGTTGTGGCCCAGCAGCGCCAGGATCTCACCCTCGCGCATGTGCAGCGACAACCCGCGCACCGCTGCAAAAGATGCCTTATTGCGCCGGCACCTGAGCAGCGTACAGCAGCAGCAGAGCATCTTGGTCAGCAACCTTGATCCCCCGTACTCGACGTGCAGATCATGGACTACCACGGGGGAACTCTCCGGGAACGACGCCGCCATCGCGGTTTCACCAGCCACGTCGGCCGCCATCTGCGCTCGCTGTGCCTCAAACTCGCTCGAGTACGGCCCGCTCGGCCTGCCTTGCCCACCCTCGTCCTCTAGCGCTGCCTCTCGCCGTGGACTGCCTCCGGTGCAGCAGCCCCAGTACGACGGGGCGCAGCAGAAGCACACCCCCAGGCGCATCCCAGTCTCTGACGGCATCACCTCGTCCAAGTACCATGTCGCTACTAGATAGAACACAAAGTTGACACCAAACATGATGAGGTTGACCATCGGCGGCGCAACGTCCACAGAGTCGTTGGTGGCATACGCCTCTGGCTCCTTGCCCATGTCACTCCACGAGAAGCCCGGTCCGGTCTCGTACTTGTTCGTCGCGTAGTTGAACGTCGAGTAGGTCTTGGGCGCAATGTCGGTGTAGATCTTACCAAAGTTGTACAGCGGCAGCAAAGCCGAGAGCAGCGTCGTCACCACGTTGGGCACCGAGTCGTCATACAGCAGATACACCACCTGCGCCGCAAACAGGATTGATGTGAGGAGGAGACCAAAGACAAAGAGCACAATGCCCGCAAAGACCGCAGACTTGGTCGTCTGCAGCATCGTCGAAAGCGCAAACGCAAACGGGATGAGCGCTGCTCCAAAGCCGAAAAAGAGCGCAAAGGTGAGCGAGACCGGGACCGTGCGGAAGAAGGCAAAGCCAAGCGCCCATCCCGTGCCCACCACAAGCACCGCACCGATTGCGGCCAGCACGAGCTCAGTCACTAGCCATGAGATCCAGAAGACGGACGATGGCAGTCCCATCGTGAGAAGGCCTGACCGCAGCTGCTTCTCCTTCTCGGACACCAGCGCAACTAGAAGGAGAATGAAACCAAACATCATGGCGCAGTAAAAGAAGACTGTGCCGGCCGTCACCGCGATCTCATCTGGGCTCGCTCCGGTTGGAACCGACGGGAACGCCTTCCACTTGACAGAGAGACCCGAGAAGCTTCGCGGCGTCGGAGATGGCGTCACCGTCACGCCATACTTGAGCAGAGCGCGATCAAACGCCAGCTGCAACCGCACCGCCGACAGCCCGATCTCCGGGCGGCTTCGCCCACTCTGCTCCTGCTCCTGCTGGCGCCGCTCGGTTGGATCTTCGGACAGCTCGAGTGAGGAATTGTACCAGATCTGGTACCGGGTAATAAAGTCGAGCGAGGTGTTGGCCGCCACGAACCGGCGCTGGAATCCGTTGGCGGCGTCGCCGTCCCAGGTATATTCGGTGTCGAGGACGAGGACGGCGTTGGTTGTGTTGCGATGATCAATGACAAAGGCGAAGACCTCATCCACTGAGGCCATCCCCCACACATCTGCATCATATGAGCCATTCCTTGGTGAGGAGGAGAACGACAACGACGGTGTGTTGGACACGGCCAAGTCGGCCATGATGGCATTGAGGGCAGGATTGGTGTTGGGAGCATAGATGAGTGTAGCGCATCCAGGAGCAGGTGATCTTGTCACACACCTCGGCAGCGAGAAATCTAAACCCTGCGCCACCGGATGTAGGACTCCGCTCCCCTTTGATGCCGTCAATCCCACGGCCAGAGCGTAGAGTCCGATAACAAAGACCAATGGCGCCGTGGTCTTGACAAGAGTGGAGAGAGGCCGCTTGGTAAGAAGAATCACATTCTTGGTCACAACAGCAAACAACTGCCGCCAAAACAGACCTCGGCACATACTGCACCGCCCACACCTCCTTCCCACGAGCTCTGGATGTAATGGGTCAAATGTATCTCTCTTCCCAGCTCGTCCCCTATCCTCCCCCCCCTCCGCCCGTGTCACTCGCTTACTCTGCGCTTTCCGCATTTCGCCATTTCCAGCCTTTTTCGGCAACCGCCTTTGTCGTACTGATCCGCCTTGATCTCGCCTGTCTTTGGTGTGCTGGCAGTAAAGACTTGTACAAGTGGTATGTATGTAGTAGCAATGGTGTAGGTTGGGTGAGTGGACTGGATGTGGCTTTGGTGTACGATGAGAACGATGATCGAGGAAGATGATGTTCCATGGAACATCAGTGCAGTGATCACCCCATCTGTCAACCATGTCTACTCTCGTCGCCACCCTCAAGTTATTCTATCCACGGATGTAGGCCAAAAACAGCATCAACAAGCATCACTACTTTACCAAATTCATACCAAAGTTGTGGAGATGTAGCTAACGTATCCAGCTCATACAAGTTCCAGAAGTGTTGTTACGCCGCTCTTCGACTGCACGCGCCTGTTCTTTCGTCAGTGACGACCGTAGAGATGACCAGCGAGTTGGCACAGACTTGACGCCACCCAGATGGCCCTCAAGGGCTACCAAGTCGATTTCTCGACGTCTTTGTCCTCGTCAAGCTCTACACCACCACTACCCCCAACGACATCTCCACCAAGTGGGTCTCATGCACATACCACGCCCGCGACCGCACCACCGCCTTTGCCGCCCACGACTGGCGACAGTTCGGAAGCGGGCGACTCGACCGACAGTCCGACGTCTTCTGCTGACTCTGATGTCGTGTTCAAAGATCACAAGCCCCCACCGCCGCCATCACACCCACCGCCGCCATCGCACAAGAGCGCAATCTCGCTCGACTATGAGTCCGAGTCCGAGTCTGAGTCACCACCGTCCTTTGGCATGGAACATGCAAAGGAGATGGGCCATGGCAAGCAGAACTCAGGATCATACTCATCGTCATACTCGAGTGATGCGAGTCCAGCCGCGGGTGTGCCGAGCATCCCGCCGCCATCGCATGCACGCAACGACGTGGAGATGGATGTGATGCCCAAGCATGCGCCTTCATCAAAGCCGGCAGAGACACAACCCAGATTGCGGGCGCATGGCGCGCGGACGTCCAACTCGTTCCGGGCGCTGGTGCGGAAGAATGCAAGCATGCAGCTCGCTCAGCGAAAGACTAACATCTGCCAGATCTGTACTCCGGTGGTCATGGTCTCACTCGTCGGCATCATGTCGCTGATCATCAACGCGCTCATCAAAGCGCCGACAGTCGACCCGAACAACATCATCAACTTGCTACCGGAAGAGTATACCTTTCCGCCACGCGGCCCGACCGCAGTGGTCAACCTCATTCCGACATCACCGTCGTCGACGGTGGTCGGCGAACGCTTTCGCGATGGCTCGGGCTATGGAATGCTCGCTTGGGCGCCGTTTTCCGACATCAACAACGCGTCGGGACAAGTCGAGTACTCGGCGCCGAACACACGCGGGTTTGCATCGGCCGACGCCGCCGATCTCGCGCTCGCGACCCAGTTTGCCGATGAAGCGAACCGAGTTGAGGCCTTTGAGCGCGCCACCGGGTACAGCATCAAGGACGTGACCAAGACGTTGCATCAGGGCTGTCCCGACTATTCGGGAGAATCGTCGCCAGACACGTTTTTGGCGCAGTGTACGCCTGCACAGCGCGAGGTATTTCTCTTTCAGCTCGCGCAGGAGAAGCGGGTCATTCCGGCTGGACTGATCTTCGACAATGTCCTCAACGGAACCGACAACGCACTCGAGTACACTATCCAGGGCGGGAATTTGGTGGATCCGGACAACACCAACGCTTTTCGCATCAACGACGCAGTGCCGTCGTGGGAACGCGCCGGGCGCAAGTTTGCGTACTACGTGTACATGATCCATAACGCGTTCATCCGGTTCACTCTCTCGCCTGACGCGCGGCTGATTGCCACCTTCAAGCCACTCCCCGAGCGCGAGTACGACGACTCGGCTGACTTTGACGCTGTTGCGTTTCTCTCGTCGTTGCTCTTCCCGTTTGCCACCTCTTTTCTCCTGCCGGTCTTTGTCTACACGCCCCTCTATGAGAAGGAGTCACGGTTGCGGGGCTTGATGGCCATGATGGGCCTCTCGTCGCGAGTGTACTGGGCGGTCAACTACGTGTATGACTACATTCTGCACACACTCTCATGTGCGGCGTTTATTGGGATCGGGCTCGTGTGGCAAATTCCGTTCTTTCTCCGCACGCCGCCCCTCATCTACATCGGGGTGCTCTTTCTCTGGGGCCACGCGCAGATTGGGCTTGCCTTTGTCATGGCGGTGGTCTTCCGCAAGTCGCGGCCAGCGGTTGTCATCTCGTATCTCGTCATTGTGCTATCTGTTGCGGTTGCCCAGAACATCAACAACTTGCTGTACGCACCGCCAAAGCGTGCGTCTGTCGTCATGCTCGGCGTCTGGCCACTCTTTGCATACTATCGCTGCCTCTTTCTCATCGCGCAGTCGATTTCGCGCGACGCGCCTATGACTTTGAGCGGCGTCTTGCGACACTCGCTCAGCAAGTCAAGCACGTACGAGTATGAGGTCGGAACTGCGGCTGGCTGCCTGCTGTTCCAGGCGTTGGTGCTTCTTGGCATCGCCGCATACCTCGACAACGTGCTGCCGCAGCAGTTTGGTGCCCAAGTCACTGTGCTTTTGCTGCCGGCCGATGGTTGCGCGCTGCCGTCGTCAGCGGCACGACGCTGGCGACGACGAAGAAGATGCGCGCGCTGGCCATGGCGCGCTCCTCGGTGACGATGATCTAGCCGACTTGCTCGAGCAGGAAGAGGGTGAGGACGATGATGTGCTTCGGGAGCGCGAGTACGTGCAGTCGTTGCTGAGCGCAACCGGGCCGGGCATCGACGATCACGCAGTAGTGGTCTCGAACATCCGCAAGCGGTACGCCAACGGCAAGGTGGCCAACAAGTCGCTCACCTTTGCCATCCGGCACGGCGAGACGTTTGGCTTGCTTGGAGCCAACGGCGCCGGAAAGTCGACGCTCATCTCAATCCTCACCGGGCTTTATCCGCCGTCGTCGGGCAAGGCCTGGATTGCGGGCCACGACATCACGACGTCGATGGACGCGGTTCACCACGCCATCGGCGTTTGTCCGCAGCACGACACGCTGTGGGACCAGCTGACGGTGAGGCAGCATCTATTGTTTTATGCCCGGGTCAAGGGCGTACCGGCCGCGGACGAGGCGGCGCATGTCGAGGAGAACATGGCACTACTGGGACTGGAGCCGTTTGCTAACCGCAAGGCGTCCCAGCTGTCGGGAGGCATGCAGCGGCGGCTATCAGTGGCGATTGCCGCGACTGGTGACTCGGTGGTAGTCTTTCTGGACGAACCGTCATCAGGCGTCGACCCTGCGACGCGGCAGGATCTGTGGGCCGCAATCACCAAGCTGCAGGACCAGGGGCGCTGCATCGTGCTCACGACGCACGCCTTGGAGGAGGCTGACACGCTCTCGACCCGGATCGGAATCATGACCAAGGGTCGCATGCGGGTGGTCGGCACCAATGACCACCTCAAGGCCCGCTACGGCGGTGGAGTCAAGATCGAACTTGCTTGCGTCGATGAGGCAGTGACAGAGCCGGCCAAGGCGCTGGTAGCGGAGCTCCTCCCATCGGCGCAGCTCATCTCAGAGTTTGCTGGGCGCCTCGCCTTTGAGGTCGACAAGGCCTCTGTTCGTGTCTCGACCCTCTTTGCCGCCTTTGAGGCCCGCAAAGTCGATGCCGGCGTCCGTGACTGGGGCATCTCCACAACTTCACTCGACGATGTCTTTCTCCGCGTTGTCACCGAAGACGAAGCCGATGACTCGTAGTCCCCCCCCCCCACCCCACCACCTTAATCCGCTGGCACCCGCCCCAATTTCTTCCACTTCCACTGCCGCTGCAACCAACCTTCCATGCTTCCTTCCCACTTGCCGTCATTCCTTCCGACAACATTCCAACTTTCCACCACTACCAGCAATCGACACTTTACCCACGCACCCCCCCCCCCTCCCCCTCCCCTCCCCCTCTCCCCCTTCCGACCGGCTACCCCCTCTCCCCCGAAATTCAACCAGACACTACCTCATCATGTCTAGCACACCAGGCAGACATGGCAACAACCGGCGGCGGTATCGTCATACGAAAAAGCTGGTAGAGTGCCGCTTCGGAGCACGTTGCTCGCGCAGGCACATGGGTAGCCACAGTGCAAAGTTCTCCCATCCGTGTCCAAAGGGCAATCGATGCCGCAAGTTCCAGATGGGCTCCAAGAGCCATTGCTCTGCCTACACACATCACGGCTCACAGGTTGCTGATCGCTCTCTCCATGATGATGATAATGATGATGATGATGATGATGAGCTTGTCTTGAACAAGATCGATGCGACAGAGATCGATGCTGGAGAGTCCGAATCATCGTCAACCGTGCTCGGCTTGGACAAGAAACGGTCTTGGCAACCCTCCGCCGGTGTCGGTTTAGCAGGCGGTGCAAGAATCGTGGTGCTCGTCACTTTTCCAAGTTCTCCCATCCGTGCCAAAGAGGGATAGAGTGCACTGTCGATCATCCGGTCCATCGCCAGATGTACACCCACATGTCGCCGCCAGCAAAGAGCGGCTGTCGTGCGGACCTGTATGATGTTGCTCCAATCTTCTGTGTTTCATGTGAGCGCTACATGGATCGTAAGGCCTTCCTGCCCATCAAGATCACGGACAAAGTCGACCAGCCGCGGATATGCAAGCCGTGCCTCAAGAACGGGCCAAGTTGGCGGACCGGACCCGAGATCGCCGACGCTGTGGCCCGGCTGTGTGACAATCTCCTGCCGCGCGCGCTGAAGGACACCAATGTCGTTGTTGCCAACATTGCCGGTACCGGCATCGCGCAGCAGTCCTCATTCTACGGTGACACCGATCAGTACCCAGCCGGCAATGCGCTATCACGCAGCTCGGCTTATTCCTCAACAGCTGCAATGCCGAACTCATCGTGGTTGCTTGGCTTCTCCAGCCCGGTCTTCTTTCACCGCATCACCCTCGTCAACCGCAGCCGGTGCAAAGACCGGCTCCGCGACATCACAGTCTCGATTAGTACTGCCGACGGCAAGCAGGTGTGGAAATCCGAGGTGCTCAACCCGGGCAACGAGCTTGGCTCGCCCGACCACATTGTCGTGCCGGTCACTAGCGCTTGCGCCATTGGAACAGTGCTTGTCGTCTCACGCGCGCCGGATCCGGACCTTATCGGCTGCGCCTCTGAAAACGGAAACGACGACGATCGGTTTGTGCTCTCGTTGCGCCAGGTCATTGTCAACGCCGTCGAGCCAGCACAACTGTTCGCCAAGGCGCGTGCCATCGCTCGCGATGAGGGGCTTGCTCGCAACGGCAGCTCGGTTGACCTGGGCCTGATCGAGAATCTCGCGAGCGGCTCGTCACCGCTCGCTGCCCTGGCCAAGCTGGTCGAGCTCGCCCATTTGCCGCCAAGCCAGATGGAGCTGGCGTCGCCCGAGCTCCGCCGCGAGGCCGAGGCTGCGCTGGCCGGCGAAGACTCCTTTGCTAAGGTGTTGTCCCCGTTTAAGGCGCGGATGACTGCATTGGCGTCGGAGCTCAAGGAGCGAGAGACGAGACTCGCATGCCTCGATGCCGCCATCGAAGACCGTCTCGCGGATGTCTGGCTTGCCGACAGTGCTATCATTGACGTCTCCTTTGTCGACCGGTCGGGCGCGGTTGTTGCCACCCTGGCAATCCCGGCTAGCGAGACATTTACCTCGCTCTACACGCTGTACTTTGGACATATGGCGCCCGAGACCCGCGGCTGGGCCGAGTATGCCGATGCTGGGCGGGGCGTCCAGCTCTCGTCGTATCCGATGCTCCTCGCAGTGCCTCCGCAGCCAAGCGGACGTTGCCTCCTCCACTCCGCGGCGACGGCGTCGGAGAAGGGCAAAGACGAGAGTGCTGCCAATGAGAGGGTACCCCTTCAGTGGGACTCGGCATTGGCGACACTCTTCCCGCACCATGTTGCGCGGCTCGGCATCGAGTTTGTGCACCTCGATGTGGACGATGAGAACGCGTTTTGCGTCGTGGCATGCCGGCGGGCAAGCCCGCTCCCGTCGTCTCTATGATGGCCTCTGCTGGGGTGAAGATTGAATCGGTCACAGACTTGGCAGCACTCCTCAGCGAATCAGGTTACAGTGTGTATTGCGGTTAGGCACGGAGACGCTTGCCACCAACAGCAACGGCAGTGGTCGCGGCAGAAGCCTTGGCGCGGGAAGACGTTGACGACGATGACGCGGCCTTGTCGAGCTCGCCAACCAGTTGGGTGGCAAACGAGCCGTTGGAGGCGCGGACAGTCCGGGTCACCGCCGACACGCCGTCGACAAACTTGGTGCGGAAGAGGACGTTGGCGTTCGAGTGGCAGCCCTGGCGGAGCGAGACGAGGATGAACTGCGAGCCGCCGTGGGCCGAGCCTTCGCGGTGCGAAAAGTGCTTGGCGATGACGGTGCCAAGCGCGGCGGTGTGGTTGGCATCAAGGGCGGCGTCGACCTCGTCAAGAATCATGAACGGCGCCGGCTTGAACAGCATCTGAGCCAGGATGAGCGAGAGGGCAAGCAGCGAGCGCTGGCCGCCGGAGAGCTCCGAGAGCGATTCCTTCCACACCGTGCCAAAGGCAACGCGGACACAGAGGCCATCGAGCACTGTCTTGCCCTCGGGCGGCTCGAGCTTGGCGGTCGTGCCGGGGAGGAAGGTGGAGAAGATCGAGCCAAAGTCGGCGTTGACCTGGACCCAGGTCTTGTGAAGGGCCTCGTTCTTGCGCTCATCGAGCTCGGCGATGACCTTCTCGATCTTAGCCTTGTCGTTCTCAATGATGCGCTTCTTCCGCTTGAGGTCCTGGTACTCTTGCTCGGCCTGCTCAAACATGTTCATGACCTTCTTGTTGATCGACTTGTTGAGCACGTCCTGCTCGGAGCGCAGGGCCTTGACCCGCTTGGTCAGCTTGCGCGGGTTGTGGGCTTCAAAGTCAAAGTCGGAGCCCGGCTCGCCAAACAGGTGCGCCTCGGCGGCGAGCCACTCGTGCTTGCGCTCCATCCGACTCTTGGTCGCCAGCAGCTCCTTGGCCTTTTTGTCAAAGTTCTTGAGCCCGGTCTCGGCCTTGCGAATGGCAAGCTGGACCTTGTCCGACTTGGTCGCCGCCTTGGCCCGGGCCTTGGTCAGCGAGGCCAGCTTCTTGTCTGCCGCCGCCAGCCGCTGCGTCTGCTCATCGAGCTCGTCCTTGCGGTCACCGTACTTGGCCTTGGCCGTCTCGAGCGCTGCCGCCGATGCCGCTGCGGCCTCCTCAGCCGCCGCAATCTCGGACTCAAGCGTCGGAATCTGGGCCTCGAGCTCGGCGGCCTCGTTGACAAGCTCGAGCGCCTCGTGCTGGAGCGCCTCGCCGGCTTGGCTGACGGCGCGGAACTTCTTGGTCGCCTTTGCGGCTGCCTTCTTCGCCGCCTTGACCTCAGCCTCGATTGCTGCAAGCTTGGCCTCGCGGTTGTCGGCAAACTCCGCCATGGCGGCCTCAATCGATGCCACCTTGGCCTCGGACTCGGCAATGGTTGCCTCCGCCGCGGTGATGACACCCTGCGCCTCGGCAACCTGGGCCTCGAGCTCAGCAATGTCGTCAAAGAGCTGCTGCTGTGGCGAGCCAGCCGCGGCGGACTTGGCCAGCTTGAGCTCGTGCTCCTTGAGCGCGACAGCATTGGCCAGCGCTGCGGCCTGCGCCTGACGCGACCGGGCTGCCGCGAGGTCGGCTGCCGCCTGGGCCAGCTCGTTCTCCTTGGCCGCCACATTTGCGCGTGCCGCTGAGAGCTCGGCCAGCGCGGCGAGAATCGACGACGACGCTCGGCGCGACGAGCCGCCGGTGAGCGTGCCGGCCGGGTCAAACACGTCACCCTCGAGGGTGACTGACTTGGTGCGGATGGCCTTGTCAAAAGTAACCTTCTTGGCCGCGACCATGTCCGAGACGACAAACGACTTGCCAAAGACGTACTTCATAGCCGCGTCAACCTCCGAATCGTAGCCGACCAGCGAGAGTGCAGGCGTGACGTTGTCGGCGCCGACCAGCGCCTCGGCCTTGGACACAACGTCGGCCGAGAGCGACGAGCCGGAGATCTTGTTGAGCGGGATGATGGTGACCCGCCGCCTGAGCTTGCCCTTCTTGAGCAGTGCCGAGCCGGTGCGCTCGGTGTCGACGACGACGTTGAACAGCTTGCCGCCGGCGGTAACCTCGAGTGCGGTCATGGCCTCGGGCGTGTTGACTGAAATGAGCTCGCCGACCAGGCCCTTGACCTTGGAGCGATCAAAACCGCGCTCGGGGTCGGCGTACTCAAACGAGAACCGCGCGAGCTTGGACTCGAGGATCGAGAGTGCGTCGCGCATCGGCGCCAGCTCGCCCTCGAGCTCGTTCACTGTTGCCTCGGCCGACGACACCTCCTCCTCGGAGAACGCCAGGGCGTTCAGCTGTGCCTGCGCAACCTCAACGGCCTCGCGCCCCGCCTCGAGCTGGGTGTGCAGGTTGGCAAGCTCGGCCGACGACGACTCGAGCTGCGGCCGCTTGACCGCCAGCTGGGCCTGGAGCGCATCAATCTTGACCTTGGCCTGATCGATGGCTGACGCAGCCTTGCCGGCCGCAGCCTTGGCTGCACCAATCTGAGCGGTGAACGAGTTGGCGCCCACACCCTCGTCGCCCGACCCGCCCGAGAGCGCAGCACCGGCGCCCTGCAGCTGCGCCTCGAGGTTGGCCACCTTGGCGGCAGCCGCATCGCGCTCGGCCTGTGCGGCCTCGACAGCCTGCGCGTGGTTCTTGGCCTCCTCCTCCTTGGCCGCGTGTGCAGTCTTGGCCTCATCGATGGAAGCCTGAACTTTGGCCAACGCAGCCTTGGCCTCGGCCACAGCCTCAGCCTTGTGGTCACCATCGGTCGAGGCCTTGACCAGGGCCTTGGAAAGCTCGCGAACTGTTGCCTCCAGCTCCTTGTACTCGCCCTCCATCTCGGCCTGCCGCGCTGACCGCAGCTCCTTGATGAGCGCGTCGTACTCGGCCACGGCCTCGGCCGCAGACGTCGCCTCCGAGTTAAGCTCCTCGGCCGCCGCCATCATCTGCGCCTGCTTCTCCTCCGACGTGGCAATCGACTTGACCAGCTCTGAGTACTCGTAGGCAATGACAAACCGCTCGCACCGCTCGAGCTCGGTCTTGTTCTGCGACCACTGGATGTATGCTTTGCGTTCCTTGCGCAGCTTCTCCAGCGTCGGCGAAATGTCTTCGTCGATGATCTTCTGGATCTCGTCGACCTTGCGCGCCTTCTTGGAGATAGTGTCGAGCGCAGCAGACTTCTTGGCCTCAAACATCGACGTTCCGGCTGTCTCCTCGATCATCTTGAGGATCTGCTTGGGCTTGGCGTTGAGCACCTTGGTAATCATACCCTGCATGACCAGGAACGTCGGCGTCTGCATGTTGAGCCCCACAGAGTGGAACATGTTCTGCACCCGGCTGCTCTCCACTCCTCGTCCGTCGCATGAGTCGCGCACGCACTACAATCTGATGTGTCCTCTGTGCGCAAGAGTCAGCGGCCGCTCTGGGGAAGGAGTGCGGGCAGAAAGGGCGCCAAAAACCAAAATTTCAAACACAGGCAGGGAGAGGCACGGCTGAGAGCATAGGCAGGCAGGGGGGGGGGGGGGGGGAAAGTAGGGAGGGAAAGGGGGAAGAAAGCGTACGCGAGGTTGGCCTGCCGTCCATTGATGATGTACTTGGAGCGGCCGCCGAGGGCGAGCTGGCGGGTGACGGTGATCTGGTTGAACTGCTCGTAGCCGACGGGCGACTGCTCCGGGTCGGTGTTGTCGAAGACAATGGTGACCGAGGCCTTGGTGACACCGGCCTGGCCGGACTTGTAGATGAGCGCATTGAGATTCTCTGCACGGAGCGAGCCCGGCGATGAGGAGAGGACAAAGAGAATGGCGTCGAGGATGTTACTCTTGCCCGACCCGTTCTTGCCCGTAATGGCATTGAATGACCGGTCGAAGCCAGAGATCACCGTCCGCGTCGCGTACGACTTGAACCCATCCAGAATGAGCTCAAGAATGTACATTGTTTCTCCCTCTTCTGTTACTGCTCCTGCAAAGTTCTCCAGAGAGAAGGGTTGGCCTTGCTGTTCACCCGTCGCTGGTCGGCCTGTCGCAGCTTGGCGCCAAAAAAGCCATCGATCGCGCCGGGTGCTGTGCGAACGAGCCAACGAGAGTTTATCGACATCAATCAACTGAACGAGAGTTTATCGTAGCATCGATCAACTGAATGAGAGTTTATCGTAGCATCGCTCAACGGAACAACAGCACTCGATTATTAATCTCCCAACGAACAACAAGCAACCGCTTTCAATGGCGACCTCGACCCGTCGCAGACGCCACACTTGTCGTGCACTGTGCACACCCGTACACCTCCGATCGCACCGCGATGATCGGGTATTACCTTGCCTACGTGCTCTCACTCGTCATTGGAATCATGTTCCCTGGTACGCAGTGAAGAAGGGCCGAGCGTTGAGCGGGGTAGGGAGTGAGTGGGGAGGGAGAGGAGGAGCGAGGCGCGTTTGTTCAAACTTTGCGAACGTTCCTTCCCTCGGCAGCCGGGGTGGGACATACGGGTGGATGAGGAGCTAGGATGAGAGAAGAGAATACTCACTCGCAGAGATGATACTTGTGTGTGCATACTACGGCGGTATGCGGTGTGTGTGTGTGTGTGTGTGTGTGGTATGTGGCGGTGGGACGTGGGGACCCATGTTGTGAACGGCGCGTGCGACGGCTTGGACGACTTGTTGGTGGCTGGCGAGGCCGACAGCTTATCACTCGTTCAAGGCGCTGGAGGCGCAGTCTCTTGACGGATGCGAGCAGTGGCTGACGTACTGGGTCTGCTTTGCGGCGTTCTCGCTCATGCCGTCGTTCCTCATCTCGTGGGTCCCGCTCTACTACGAGGGCGAGGTTCTCTTCCTCCTCTGGCTCCAGCTGCCGCAGACACAGGGCGCTCACTGGCTCTTCCATCGGTACATCCGCCCGCACCTCAAGCACAACGAGGAGCACATCGACCGCCACCTCGCCGAGCTCTCGACCAAGGGCATCGAGAAGGTCCGCTCGCTCTCGGCGTCGTACATCCCCACCATGTCGAGCATCATCATCAACGGCGTCACCTACGCCCAAAAGGTGGCCACGTCGTCGCTGGCGGCTGACGCCCGCGCCCAGGCCGCCGCCGCTGCTGCAGCCGCCGCGCCCGCTGAGGATGCTCCCGCCGCCGATGAGGACGACGGCGACGACGCTGGTGTCGCGCTTCCGCCCCCGGCTTCTCCTACTCCCCTCACCCCGCCGCCGGCCTCAGCGTCCGTTGCTGCCGTGACGGATGAAAACGCCGCCACCGATGCGGCCGACGAGATCGTCATCAACGGCATGGTCTACACCCGCACGGCCTCGCTTCCGGCCAAGACCTCCGTCTCGCCCGAGGCCCGCCATGGTGCTGCCAAGCCGCGCACCATCTCCTCCATGTTCCGTCGCCACCCTACCCTGCCGCGGGCATGACTCCACCGTGTGGAATCTTCGATTGGCATCTGCACCTTGCAGCTCGCGCAAGTCGACAGCGTCAAAACCAAAGGCATAAATCGGTATCCTCCTCGGTCCTCACCCCCCCCACCCCACACCTCTCGCCCCCCGCAACACAAGCTCGTCCACCTCATCTTCCATGTCTGTCACCGAAATACGCTACATCGAGCCGTCTTCCTGGCCGCCAGGCGCGTCCGAGCCGTCGGCCGAGTCGAGTGAGCCGTCGGGCAAGTCCGAGCCGGCGCCATCGCCGGACGCTGCGATGAGGACAACGACCTCGATTATCCTCGGCTGCTTCAACACGCTCCGTCGGCATTACCGCTTCTGCAACAATCCGTGGGTCCTCCCTGAGCACCGTGATTGGGAGCATCGCTTCCCGCTCGTCGCCGACATTGTCCGCACCTCGGCCGCCGATGTGCTTGCTCTCGAAGAGGCCGAGCTCCCTACCTTTGACGCCGACTATGCTCCATTGCTCGAGGAGTGCGGCTACGCATGGGTGTGTGCCAAGGCCAAGACCAAGTCGGACCGCGAGGCTCATGGTCATACCAAGCCGTGCCTCGCCTGGAACGTCGACCGCTTTGCTCTCCTCTGGTCCATCCGCCGGACACGGACTGTCGCCGTCGCGCTCCGCGAGCTGGTCCCCAGCGACTCGCCCGCCGAGCCGCGACTGCTTGTCGCCGTTGCCGTTCATCTGCAGGGCGGCTCCGGTGAGGACGCGCAGCGTACGTTCCAGATGCGATCGGTGCTGACCAAGGTCCGGACTCGGCTAGAGAGCGACGGCCTGGCCGATCGCGCGTCGGTGGCTGTCATGGGCGACTTCAATGCTTCTGCAGACGAACAAGTCTACGAGTACATGCTGGGCGACAGCCATGGCCTTTCCATCGCCTGCGATCTTACTGCTGCTGCCGCAGCCAGCATCCCTGCACTGGGCGGGGAGCGGCCGGCGACCTTCAAGTGGGGCACCCACATTGGTACTGGCAACACGCCCGGAGACCTTCAGAGCATCGACAACGTGCTCACATCCCCCGATCTCACCCCAACTGCCCTCCGCATGGCACTCCCATCCGACACTTTGGCTCAAGTCGTTACAGGGCCGGTCGGTCTGCCCAACGCACACCATCCCTCAGATCATCTCCCGCTCTTTGCCAGCTACGACTGGACGTGGAGAGCGCCGTCGGCTCTCGACCCTCACGCGTGATCTTGTAGCGTCTTGACTGTAAAGCCGCGATCGGGTCCCGGCCTGCGGGCTGGGCTGCACGTCCAGCCTGAACCGAGCCGAGCAGAACAATCGAGTGTCACTACTCATCGCCATGGCGCGCCGGTCGAGTAGCAAGGGCAAACGGCGGTCGTACGCCGCGAGCGGCGGCAAAGGGTCAAGGAGTGGCGAGCGGGACGACAAAAGAGCTGCAGGTGGAGGGGGCAAGGGGCGACGGAGGCGGTCGAGCAAGGCTGGCGCTGGTGATGGTCGTAGCCGTGGCCGCCGTGGTGGCGGGAAAACCAGTCGGCGGGCGGAGCGAAGGGCGGCAAAGCAGGATCTGCGAAAACGAGTCGAGGAGAAGCATCGCGAGCGCAAGGACCGCTTGGCGGAGCTGTCATCGCTGGGCAAGTTCTACTACAAGTCTTTGCATGCATCGTCGCTGGAGATCCGAGCTGACGCCATCTCCAAAGCCTTTCGCACCACAGAGCTCTCATCGGTGGATGATGCCGAGTATGAGCTGGCTGCCAAGCGTCTCGGCTTGAAGCACATCCTAGTCTTTGTCGTTTTTGTCGGAAGACTTGTCCTCAACCCTGGTGTTGCTCTCCTCAACTTTGTCCGCAGGCCCGAGCGCGATCCGGACGTCCAGTACAACTTCTCCCAGATTGTCCTCATCTACCTCGAATTTGGCCTCCTCTCGCTCATTGTCATCTTCACGTTCTGCCACTCGATCGCGGCTGTCATCCGGCGACGGCGCGCGCGTCGCCGCGGTGAACCTGCCATCCGCCTGCTGGCATCCAACTCGCTGCTGACGGCGTACAACTGGCTGCAGCGCGCGGCATCGTTCTCGCTCCTCAAGTTCATTCCCTCGGTGACCAAGGTCATGATGTGGATCCAGACGCTGTCGCAGTTTATGCGTCTCGCTCGGCTCAAGCGCAAAGTCATGATCAGCTCAAGCGGGCCGTCGACTCGTGCCAGGGCGCGCGCGCGGAACAGGACCCGCCGCAATCGGGATGCCGGTGGCGAGAGCTCCGACTGCTGCACATCGTGCATGGGCAACTTGTACTTTGTTGGCATGATTCTCGGCTACCTGCTTCTAGGCACATTGCTTGTTGTGCTCGGCGTCTTTGCCGTCTTTATCAAGATCTCGATGCTCTCGCACATCATGGAGCGGTATGTGTGGGAGTGGACCTGGCAGAACTGGGTCCTCTTCGCCGGCTTTACAAACAACGTGGCGTCGATTGTGGACGTTGCCACCGTCGAACGCGAGGCCGCCTTTCGCATCATTTGCTCCTCGGCCTTTGCTGGCATGCCCAAGGCTGCCTACCTCGCCGAGTGGTCGCTGCACTCGCTCCATCTCCGCCTTCTCGACTCGCTCATCACCCACCGCGGCTACATTGCAGGCTTCATCATCTTCTCCCAGCTTCATCTCTCACGCATTGCCCGAGCTCTCTTCCAGCCCAAGGACGCCGCATATCTCGCGCAGCTCAATGACGACGTTGTGATCTCGTCCACTGATGACGACTCAGAGTACGGCTACGGCTATGCCGACGTGTCCGACTCGGGTGAGTACGAGTACGCATACGAGTCTTCGGTCTTGCTCGCCCTCTCGTCATAGATCCCCCATACTTTCCCTCGCATCGACGCCTTGTTGATTCTGGTTGCTGTAAACGCTCACCTATTCATCCTCTTCCTCCTCCTCCATCGGTGCTACGCTCGAACCAGCTGGCATGACATGCCGCGCCGCCTGCGCCACCTTGACCGCAATCTCTGCCGGATCGGGCGGCGGTGGCATTGCCACGTTTCCTCGGGCCCGCGGCCTCGAGAGAACTCCAGCCATGAGCCCTCCACCTCCTCGGGAGGGTTATCGGGTGATTGACTCCCAACCGAGTCGCTGTCGTCGTCAAAGCTCGCCGCTGTCTCCTCGTCCTCGTCCTCATCCTCGTCTTCGTCCTCGTCCACGTTTGACATACTGGTAGCGAGCTCGGCGATGCCGGCAGTGTCATCGAGCCCTTCAAGATCGCCAAACAGGCTGGCAAGCTCGTTGCTGCTCAGAGGCGGTGGCGACACCGCCACCTGCCTCACCTGCTCGTCATCGTCGTTCTCGCCCTCAGTGGGCAGAGATGAGGTGACAGCAGCATACTCCCGGCCGTCAAATGTGATCGGGCCAAACAGGTTACCACGCTCGTGGGCCTCAAGCAGGGCGGCTTCCACCAGATCCGGCCGCAACAGCTGGTCCTCGGCCGAGAAGCCGAGCCGCTCGATGTCAAAGGCATGCAGGGCACGCGCGACAACACGCTTCGAGACCTCACCCGACTCTGGGGCCACCAGCAAGAGTCGATGCATGATCTTACGCAAGAACGACGTCGCCGACGATGCGGCGAGGCAGACTGCCATGGGCGAGATCGCCACCGGTGCCACCCGCGGCTGGCCGGGAATGTGCGGGACAAATGCGGCGTCTGGATCGGCCTCGCGCCGCCGCATCCACCGCAGTACAGCGTTGATGGCGTCATACCGCAGCAGCGTATGGTCCCAAAACGCAAGCTCCTCGCCACGCAGTGGCTCATCCTCCCACAAAGCATCAGCCTCGGCAGCAAGCTCCTTGGCGGCCTTCGCCTCCTCGCGGCGGAGTGACGAAGGGCGCGTGACTTGGGCGGAGCTGGAGCGATAGCTCAACCGCGGTTGATCGCGCGGCCCAGCGCCATACAGCCGCATCGTGTCGATTGTCTGCTCCATCCGAAGGCGGAAGCGGAGCAGCTGGAGCTCGTTGAGCCCGTCACGGCAAGGTTCGACATGGCGGGCGTTGCGCGGATCGACAGCCCGATCAATCGTCGAGTGCAACTTGCGGTAGTCCATTTTGGAGAAGCTACCCAGCTCCTCATGACGGTCGAGGATGACGCCGTTGGTCCCAGCAGCACGCCGGGTGGCCACCAGCCGGCGGGCGTGCCACAGCGGCAGGACGTGCTGCGCGCGACGATCGCGATGAACATGCATTCGCCTGCGGATCTCCACGTGGCCCTCGGCGACTCGCTTCACCTCGTCTCTATCCAAGCCGACAGGCTCTTTTTGGACCGTGATATCCCGCTCTCGGCTCCGTGATCGTGACCGCGAGCGGGACTTTGATCGCGAGCCGCGCCGACTTGCAGCCTCTTGGACCGATCTGAGTGCCGATGCCGATGCCGCCGCCTCCACCGCTGCCATTGCCTCCTTCATAGCCTTTGCCTCGTCCTCAGCAGACCAGACCGGGCGAGCAGTAGCAGCCGAGGTAGCTGTCGATGAGGTTGACGAGACGGCAGGGCGGCCATCGCCGGTCAGTCCCATCTCACCACTCGCAGCCAAGGGGACCGACAAGGGCGGCTGCACGGGTTGAGAGTCATGCAGCACACTCTCTGATGGTGACGACAGAGAGTACTCAGTCTCGCACCCACTCCAGCTCCCACTGGACATCCTCCGTAACAGAAATCCCGTGTGTGGAGTGGAGCGGGATGTTGCTGAGTTTGTTGTGCCCCGTCTCCGAGCTCCAGCCGTGGCTCTCCCACTCGTCGGGCCAATGCTCGATTTCGAACCGGAAAGGTCGTGGTTGGGACATGCCGAAGAAGGCAGGGGGGGGTAGGGGGGTAGGGGGGGGGAGGGGGGATGGTGGTGAAATCAGAGACAGACACAGGATGAGGATGTAGTTGCAGATCGAGGCCAGATCCGATCTCGGGGGTGACGGCTCTTGGATGGCCCATCACCAGCTGTCCGGCGCAATGGTTGCTGCGATCCAACCACGCGCGCGTGCAAAGCCACCGACAGCGCATGGAAGCCAAGCCCACATAAACACACACACACACCATGGGTTTATTAGACAGTGGAGGAAGAGGAGGGCGATGCCGCAAGCGCGCCTTTCTCTTGCCCACTGCCACTGCCCGCCATCCCCCAAAAAGGTCGTAGAGCATGGCGCAGTGGACGCCGCCGCTTTCCTGCCTCACCGCCACCACTTCTCGCCAGGCTTAGCAGACAATGGCCACGGGACTGCAAGGAGCGGTGGAGGAGGCATTGGATCGTATGCAGCAGATGGTGGGTCATGTGCGGATGCTCAAGGCTGAACTAGCCCGGGTGGCGGTGGGCGGAAACGGGTGCAGCGACGACGACGACAAGGACGGCGAGGCGATGCGAGTGCCTGATCTACCGGGAGCAGGAGCGGCGTCAAGGGGGATGACGGCAGAGACACAGGCAATTATGGTGGGAGTGACAAAGTCGCTGCCGCTGGCATTGGCAAGCGGCGTGGCCAAGCCTGCGGACATGGCGGGCGTGATTGAGGACATGAAAAGCCTGCTTGCGGCCGTCCAGGTCTTTCTCGGCGCTGTCTCGGGCGCCCTTGCCGCCATCACCCGCTCAGAAGCCCACGAGAGAGGCATTGCTACCGACGACTCGGCTGTCGAGGCGGCGGCGGCAGAGGAGCTTCGCGCCCGGAAGGCGACAGAGAAGGCCAAGGCCAAGGCAGAGCGCAAGCGGGCAAAGGCGCTGAAGAAGGCGAAGAAGAAGGGCAAGGGTGGATACGCCGCTCTTGCCACCGATGACCACGGCGACCTTGGCACTGGTCTGGAAGCACGCGATGATGCTGCGGGACCGTCGCTCCTGATGTCGTACGCCGAGGCCTCGGCGACTGCCACCCATCGCCGTGTCGCGGTCTGGCGCAAGGTACAGCACCTCTCGTGGACGGTCTTACACCCGGCTGTTGCACGCATGGCGACGTCGCTGCTTGCGCTGAGCGGAGCGATGCGTGACGAGGCACTAGCACCGCGCCCGCAGCTGGCGCGCTATCTCGCCGCCGCATCGCCGTATCCAGCGGATGCCGACGACTCGTTCATTGTTGTCGAGGACCCGGACCTCGACTTGGACACCGAGTCGGAGGTCGGGATTGTCGAGGTCCAGGAGCGCCGGCGCGCGCCGTCGCTCTCGGCGTCCTCTAGCTCACTCTCGGCTTCATCGTTTTCGTCCGATGACGGATGAGGTGTGGAGCAGGTCGTTTACAGAGACATGCGTCAAGGAATACAAAGTGGTGGTCGCGCTCGGCTGGCTGGGCGGTCAGAGAATGGCGCACCGCTTCTTGGGCTTGATCTTGCTGATGTCCTTGCCGGCGGCCTTGGCCCGGGCATCGCGCATGGCACGGACAAGAGCGGCAAAGGTCTCGTGGATGTTGACATCGTCCTTAGCCGAGGTCTCGAAGAACGCGGCGCCGACTGACTTTGCAAAGTCGGCACCCTCCGAGGTGCCGACCGCTCGCTGGTCTTCGAGGTCGGCCTTGTTGCCGACGATGACGGTGGGGACGCTGTCGGCGTCCTTCACCCGCAGGGTGCGGGCCTGGATCTCGCGGGCCTCCTCGAGCGACTTGGTGTCGGTGATGGTGTACGCGATGATGAATCCCTCGCCGGAGCGGATCCACTGCGAGGAGAGGGCAGAGAACTCCTCCTGCCCGGCCGTGTCGAGGATGTCGAGGAGGCAGACGTCCGAGTCGATGACCACCTGCTTGCGGTACGAGTCCTCGATTGTCGGGTCGTACTGGAGAATAAAGTGGTTGTGCAGGTAGCGCATAGTGATGGCAGACTTGCCGGCGCCACCGGAGCCCAGAACGACAATGTGGTACTCGGTAGCCATGATGCTGATGCTGATGTTGTTTTGATGATGGTTGTGTGGAGGCCCATGTCAGCCAAGAACGGGAAAACAATCATTGGTTTTATTGTTGACACGAGTTGCCCCCAAACGGGGCCGTGCCCCAAACGGGGCCGCTGCGCGCCGCTTTCGATGGCAGACGAGGAAAACGAAAGAACGAAAGAACGACACAACGCCCCGATGTTGTCTTCTAGTTGGACGAGTTGTAGTCGGGATGCTCGGGGTCGGTGGGGAGGATGTAGTCGCCGAGGTCGTCGCGGAGCTGGCGCTTGAGGACCTTGCCGGTTGCGGTGTAGGGCAGAGCGTCAACAAAGACAACGTCGTCCGGGATCTGCCACTTGGCGACCTTGGTCGTCATATGCTTGGCGATGTTGGCCTTGATCTCCTCGTCCGACTTGCCAGCCTTGACGGCAGCCGGCGAGCGGATGGCGACCATGAGCGGGCGCTCTTCCCACTTGGAGTGCTTGACGCCGATGACGGCCACCTCGGACACATCCGGATGGCCCATGGCAGCGTTCTCCAGCTCGATGGACGAGATCCACTCGCCGCCCGACTTGACGAGCGACGCACCATTGATCATGTCCTTCATGCGGTCGGTGATGTTGACATATCCGTCCTCGTTCATCGTCGCCACGTCGCCGGTGGTCATCCACCCGTCGGCGGCAAAGGTGTCGGCATCCTCGCCATCGCGCTTGTAGTACGCCGACGCCACCCACGGACCACGGACCTTGATCATACCGGGCGTCTTGCCGTCATGCGGCACCTGCTCGTCGTTTTCGTCGGTTACCTTGACGTCGATGCCGAACATCCGCCGGCCCTGCTTGGACTGGACCTGGTCGAGCATCTCGTCAGGCGACAGGTCGTCGTGCTTGGGCAGCGGGTTGGAGATGACGCCCAGCGGCGAGGTCTCGGTCATGCCCCACGCATGAACCACAAACGTGTCCAGTTGGTCGCGGAAGGCCTCAATCATGGCTCGAGGCGCTGCCGAGCCGCCGATGATGACCCGCTTCAGCTCGAGCGCCTCGGCAGGCGCAATCTCCGGATGCTCGGCCAGGTACTGGAAGAACATGGTCCACACCGACGGAACGCCGAACGAAACGTTGACCTTGTAGTCGCGCATGAGTTCAAAGACCGACTGGCCGTCGAGGTTGGGCCCCGGCAGCACCAGCGACGAGCCGCACATCTGCGCCGCGTACGGGATGCCCCACGCGTTGACGTGGAAGAGCGGGACAATGAGCATCGCCGTGTCGCGAGATGACAGCGCCAGCGAGTCGGCTGCACACGCACCGTACGCATGCAGCATGGTCGACCGATGCGAGTACAGCACGCCCTTGGGGTTACCTGTCGTCCCCGAGGTGTAGCACAGCGCCGCCGCCCGGCGTTCGTCAAAGACCGGCCATTCAAACTCGGTCGACGCTGCACCGACCATGTCCTCGTAGCAGAGAAGCGGCACATCGCCAAGTGCGCGGACCACATCCGAGTCTGGCGCCGGCATGTGATCGACATCGGTGAGGGCGACAACGGCCTTGAGCGACGACGGGAGCCGGTCGGCGACGGCAGCGACGAGCGGGAGGAAGGTCGAGTCGACAAACAGAGCCTTGTCCTCGGCGTGGTTCATGATGTACGCCACCTGATCCGGATGCAAACGCGGGTTGAGGGTGTGGTTAATGAGCCCCGAGCCCGAGACCGCCATGTACAGCTCGAGATGGCGATGAGTGTTCCACGCCAGGGTGCCGGCCACATCAGAGCCACCTAGGCCCAGCTCATGACGAAGCACATTGGCGAGGGCCTTGCTCCGATGACCGATCTCCGCCCAGGTATGTTCCACCGTGGGCCCTTCCACCGTCTTGGTCACCACCTTGACATTCGGATGGACTTCGGTCACGTGGTCCAGGAGCGACGAGATGAGCATGGGCTGGTCATGCATAAGTCCGTTGATAGGCGGCGCGTGGTCACTGCTCGCTCTTCCAGCTGCGGCGCTCAAGCCACGTGAAGCCCACATGCAGGCCACACTGCGCGCCGTGGTCTGCCCAAGGAGGCTATGACGTGCAATGCGAAACATAGTCGAACAAAAGGGTTTGTGCGGGGGTGGGTGAGTCAAGTCTACCGTCTTTGCCTCCCTCCCTCCCTCGTCTCCGCCCGCTTCTGCGGTGCTTCCTCCCTCCCCACTTTCGGCCCAAGTTGGAAAAGACGGACATGCCGCATCTCGCCGACGTATTCACCGACGGATTTTACCGCGTGGAACACCGCCAGTCCACTCGGCTGTGGACAGGCGGTCGGCACGATGGGGGCAAGAGGTGATCGGAAAGGTTGTGTGGGGGCATGTGCGATGCGAGGAGTTGGAGGTGGTCCACTCGGTCGGCTACGCGACGTGTGCCGGTTCACCTGCAGGCGGCCATGTTTTGTTGTGAGAAGACACGATTCATGGAAGGTGCGAGGCTTTCGGCTTGGGCGGCGAGATGTGGGTTGATGTGCTCGGCAAGAGGGAAAGAGTATGATCGTCGACAGCCACGCCATCGCAGAGAGCGTGTCGTGGCTCCAGCAGCAACGGGCTGCTGCCGCAGGATCGTGGCCGTCTTCGCCACTTGCGTGTGTTCGAGTCTGGCGAGAGCCATTCGGCACATCGGCTGACCACGGTATCGCCAGAAGGAGTAAGAAGCGCGAGATCGGCCGGCCCGAGACCAGCTAGCGCCGAGGCCGTACCGCCCATTGGCACGACCACGCACGGATCGGCTTCGATCAGCGCCACCGGCGGCTTGCTCCCCGCCCCGGCAGCGAGGCTGACGACGCGCACATAGTCAACCGACTCGCACATCCCGGGCGTCAATCGGCTTGAGCCTATAGCCCGACCGATGCCCATCCACACTGGATCAATCCAAGACAGAACAAGACTGCCAGTCTCGGCATCGTCGGCGCCGGTGGCCACGACGCACCCGCATCCGTCGGCTCGGGCGCACACTGCTTCACCGGCAAGAACACGGCCAGTTTCAAGGGAGCAGACAACCTTGACGTTGCGGCTTCCAACCAGCGGCCGCGACTCGATGACGGCAGGATTGCTGTCACTCCTCAAATCAAGCGCGGTCATCCACAGCCGCCCATCGTCGTGGCCAGCGGCATACACCCGGACCCGCGAGCCAGCGAGCTCGTGCCCAACAGACAGCTGATCGCCTGTCCACACCAGGATCGTTGTCGCCACACCGAGTTGTTGCAGGACAAATCCAGTGGCTGCCTTTCCGACTGCGATCGAGACAGAGAATCGCGGTGCCTCGACAGCTTCGTCCACCCCGCCCGCCAGCACCTGGCCCGTCCACATGCCACACGGAAAGACGAGACCCGAGCTCGATCCGAGTGCATACACAGCCACGGCGTCACGGGTCCACACACACGCCCACTCGCCAGTTGATTCGACGGCAAGGACATTGTAAACGGCACTCACGCGCCGCACACTCGGAATCGCCGGCAACAGCTCGTTCGCTGCCGCAAGCGCTGGGCCCAGGCCAACAGGCACACCGCTCGTTGGCTCGTAGGGAACAAAGATGGACCCGATAGCCATACCAGACAGAAGTCTTAGGAACTGCAACCGCATCTGGCTTGAGTCCCACGCCATGCCACCGCCATTTCAACCGGGCATGAGCCACATCGAGCGAGAATACAAGAGGGCCGCTGCGGTGGCACACAGTCACAAGCAGCTCGTCATCGCGCATGCGTCCGCAGATGATGCCATCAGCCATGGTGACATCCAAGGAGATTACGGCACGGCGACTGAGAGTGCCAGCTTCCACGGTGTACAGCACCACAGCAGCGTGCGCAAGATCGAGAGTGACAATGGTCGACGGGTCGATGACCCGCGGACGGAGGAGCAGGCGGCCTTCGGGCACCGGTGCAACATTGAGCCCACAGCCAGGCGCAGTCCATATCACACCCATCGTACATGCAGCGACCGACTCGTCTGGAAGCACGTCCAGTTCAAAGGCCTGTAGCAAGCCATGGCGCCAGGTTCCGATCCGCTCCTCAACAACAACACGGGCACCGGGCAGCGGCGGATGCGCAAACAGCGCAACTACATCATCAAACACCCCCAGCCACAACTTAGCCCGCTCAGCAGCCAGCGGGTGCCACTTGGCATTGATCGGAGCCAGAGCCACCCGGCCTGACCTGTTGACGGGTGCCACAAGAGCCGTAGAGGCAATGGCACGGCTCTGGCCCGACAGATGCAACGCGTCAACTATGACAGGTTCAAAGACAAGGAGACCGCCACCGAGGGTGTTAGATTGCGCTCTTGGCTCCGGTTCTTGAACGGCGACAGAAATCCTGTTCTTGACGGCCGCGACAGCAAGAAGGCTGGAGCCGACCGGCGTGCGCCAGCCGAGCACACGCGGCCGCGCCAACGCCAAGGCGCTGGCAACCTCCCAGATCCGACCGGAGACACGGCCGACCGCGCTGACACGGATCATTCGTGTCTCGCTCAACCAGGTCATTGTCCAAGTCCATGGACCTAGAGAAGCAGCAGGCGAGCAAAGCTGCAGGATGCGGAGAGTCGGCTCGGGCGCAGCCTCGTAGACGCAGACCACAGCCATCGCCGCATTGGCAGCTAGAACGTAGTAGCTTGAACCATCGTCGCAGAGTCGGTGCAACGAAAGACTCGCACCCGGAACAGAAGCGTCAAAGTTGTCCAGCACAGTTGAGCACACAGACGCAGCCATCACATCGGACGCGACCCGAGCGACGGCAAGCCGCCCGCTTGTCTCGGCCCAGACAACGTGGACACCGCCATTTGCAAATGCGGCCAGATCAACACAGGCAACACTGTTGCTGACCAGCTCGATCACGCGGCGAGTGACAATGTCGACTGCCACAAGCGAGCCATCGGCACGATGAAGCACAAGCCAGGCAACATCGTCAGCCAGATGAACGTCACCCACATTCGCCACCAGCAGCGGGGACACGCACCACGGCAGTTCACGGGACCAGCCCTCGGCGTCCAACCGAGCGAGACACTCGCCATTCTCGACTGCATATACCGCAAGATGGGAAGCAGCAGTACTTGGGGTGTACCACACAGCAGCAAGTCGCCCATCGGAAGCCAGGACACAGCTCGAATCAGCTGCCCGCATCGGCACATCTGCGAGGACCCGGCGCGGCGTACCATGAACTACGGCAACGACAAGAACAACATCAGACGCAAGATGTACAACCATGACCGGAGCATGTGCCGCTGCCACCACCTTGAGCGGCATGTCCGGAAGATCCAGTTGGCGAGTCGAGCCGTCCGCCACGCCCAGAACGTAGAGTACCGCCGGCGACCGGGTGACAAACGTCAGGAAGAGCATCGGATGCAGCCAGTGTACCTCGGCCATTCCAGATGGTACAGATGGCCACGGGGCAAGATCAACAAGAGGAGCTGCGCCTGCGTCGCCGACTTCACCCTCGTTGACAGAGAGGGGCAAGATCGGTGACGGGGACGGCGGCGATGGCGACGATGAACGGGATGAACGGGATGGCGGTGGCGATGGCGATGGGTACAGCGACGGCGATGGCGGCACCACAACCTGCATCTCATTCGGGTTCTCTGCTGAAGAGGCAGAGCGAGATAGCGATGACGACGCAGCTGGAAGCGGGACGATCGGATGGATGGCGCCTGCAGACCCTACTTGCTGCTGCTCCGGGGGGAGTCTGGACGAGCAGCAGCCTGCGGCGGCCAGACGCAGGGCAATGACAAGCCGAACTGGTCCCGATCCCTCACCATCAGCCACCGCTACTGACGCGGATCCATTGTCGACAGCTGCACACCATGCTGGCCACCGTTCAGCCTCGGCCGGCGCGAGCGGATGGTCAAGAGGGACAATGCACCAGCCGAGGCGGAGCTCGACGTTGAAGGCACACGGAGCCTTGGCCTTGGATACCAGCCGGACACACCGCTCAGCATCCAAAACCAGCTCACCACCCAGTTTGGCAACGGGTATGGCCATGGCGGACAGTGGCGGCGGCGGAGAGCGGTGGTGCGGGCAGCCGGACTTTGGCGCGGTGAGCACCTGCGATTTAGAGCGGCCAGGTGCATGCCATCTGCACGACGCAGCCTTTGTTCCCACCGCCGCTCTCCCTTCTCCCTTCTTTGCTTGACGTTCAATCAGCCTTTCATGTCCGATCGAGCTGCTTTAGGAGCCAACGGCCCTTCTGGCTGGGATGCCCCGTATCGCATCATGCTCGTCTCCGACTCAGGCAAGCGATCCTTGCCGTCGATCTCGCCTTGCCGGCCATGGTGGGCAAGTACATGTCCGTGTCTGAGACTGTACTGGCTTTGAGGCGGATAGCTAGCACTGACATCAGTATAGGCCACACATACCCGATCAAGCTGTGATGGACACTATCGATGTCCCTGGCCGCCATGGTCGACCCGTTCATGTCCGTCACCGGGCCTGCCCCTGCGTCACATTCTGCAGCCACACACACTGGCACGTTTCGGTGGATAGCTGGGACGAAATATCACCACCTCTCCCACCCTTCCTCGTACGGGCGAAGCAGAGTCTTGAGACAGGCAGCACCAAGAAGGGAAGCAACATAGTCCAGAAGAGACAGAAGTTCTGAAGCGTGTGTGTGTGTGTGTGTGTGTGTGTGTGTGTGTTTGCGTTTGTGTTTGTGTGTGTCGACTGGTTGGTCATGGGTGTGAATGCTGAGCAGTTTGAGGCCGCCATGCTGGCTGCCAAGCGCGGTGATGTCCTCGCTCTCCACCGAGTCCTCACCATGGGCACGGCGAGTCTATCCTCTTTGGGCGGCGGGGCATCGTTTGATCCATTGGCTTTGGCAGGGTTAGGCTCTTTACAGGATGTGGTGGGCGCAGAGTCGGGCAGAGCTGCCTCGGCCGAGCATGTGCCGGTGGCTCCTGTGCCTGCTGCCGGTCGGACGGACGCAGGAGAGGCGACAGCCATCACAACAGTGTCGGACACGGCGGGTGGCACTTTGCTGCACTATGCAGCGCTGCGAAACCAGATCACGGTGGCAGTGTACTTGCTTGATCCGCCGCCACCGGTCGTTCGGTCCTCGCCGGTCCAGCCCGGATCAACAGGTGAGACGCCGCTGCATTGGGCGGCCCGCGGCGGGCACTGTACTATGCTGGCGCTTCTGCTTCGAGCTGGTGGTGAGGCTCTGATTGAGACGCCCAACTCGCTTGGCATGTCGCCGCTGCACTATGCGGTAGCCTTTGACCACGCGTACGCCACCGCGTACCTGGTACTCCGCGGAGCTGACGTCGATTCGCGCGACGCGCAAGGCAAGACGGCACTGGCCTGGTGCGCGGTACAGTGCAAGCCGACAATGGCCAAGGCCCTTGTCAAGCTTGGCGCCTCGCTGGATGTGCGGGATGCGTACGGCGACACGCCACTGCTTGTGGCGGCGCGGCAGGGCGAAGTGGACATGGCTGATGAGCTGGTGGCGTCACCGGCCGACTACGACCAGGTCAAGGACCGCAGTGGGGAGAGCGCCGGTGACATGCTGCGGCGTAATGTGCGCGAGGCGGCACACGAGGGTGTTCGCGAGGGCCTGGCCATGTGGACGGTGGCATGGTTCTGGCTTCCGCCGTCGCAGCGATGGAAGGCAACAGTGGCGCTCATGACGGTTGTTCCACCGGCGCTGATGCTTGTGCTGGCATTTGCGCCGTGGTACATGATGCTTCCGCTGATGATGTTCCTGGTTGTTGGCTCGCGGCGCCTGTTGTCCCCGTATTGGCCGCAGCCGTGGCAGCGGTCGCCGAGCCAGGTTGCCTTCTTCATTGTCCTCTATCTGCTCTCGGCCGGCGCGTACTTTATGCACCTTGCGCCGGCCTCGAGCCACTACTTTACGGCACACCTGCTGTTTCTAGCCTTCAATCCTGTCTTTATGTACTGCTACGTCACCCTTGTCCGGTCGGATGCCGGGACGATCGAGCGTGACGCGCGCGATGAGACGCTCTTCATCTCGATTGTGGACGAGGAGCTCGAGCAGCGGCTGGCGGCTGACGCGTCGACACTGTCGCTGCTGCGGTCGGGCGGTGAGTCCTCACTGGACAAGGAGCCGCGGAGCGCAGAGCATGCGATGGGCAAGGCGCACGAAGAGCTCCCGACGCTGGACCGCCTCTGCTCGACGTGTCTTGTGGAGCGGCCGCTGCGATCCAAGCACTGCCGGCTGTGCGGACGGTGCGTGCCGCGGTTCGACCATCACTGCCCGTGGGTCAACACCTGCATCGGCCTGCACAACCATCCGGTATTTGTGGCGACGAACGCTGGCATTGTCGTGCTGCACTCGTCGTTTATCTTCTTCTACCTGCTGTACGTCACCAATACGCCGGGCCTGCCGAACAAGATGATCCCAGTGCTCCCGTTCCTGACCGAGACGTGGCAAAAGACGACGGCAATCACGGCGCTAGCTTACTTTCACTTTCTCAATCTCGCCTGGCTCTCAGCGCTTCTCGCCCAACACGTATACAATGGCGTGGTGCGCAACTTTACGACCAACGAGTCGGCCAACTGGAACCGGTATGTCCACTTTAAGGCGCGCGGAACCGGCAAGTTCCACAACCCGTTCACCTCGACCTGGCTCAACAACGTCTCGGACTTTCTGCAGATTCGGCTGACGCCGGGCTCGCGCATCCGCGACTACTACGACCTGTACTCACTCGACCAATTGACGGCCGATGGCGGCATGGTGCCGAGCATGCGGCGGTCGACTGGAGTATAAATCACAATAGACGTCAGAATGTGGCGCCCGTCGCCTCGAGCCATGCCATCAGCTCGGCCTCAGTGACCGGCGTCATGGCGCTGATGTGGGCTCGAGACGGCGAGGAGGCAAAAGCGTGGGCGGCCGAGTCGACTCCAAGCTTACGTGCGCTGTTTTGATGGCATGCATCAAGTCCTCGACATGTTCGGCAAGGGTGTGAATGCCATGGGCAGCAAGGAACGAGAGCACGCCGTCCTCGTCCATGGCGAGGGTGTCCGGATGGGTGACGCGATCGTCAACGTCAGCCGCCGCCAGCAGAGCGTTGACCTCATCGATAAGCTCCTCGTCCTGAACCTCGTCGACGAGCTCATGGGTGAGAGCCAGAGCCTGGCGCACCTCCATCCGCATCGCGTCCGATGGCGAGAGAGTGTTCAGGCGGGCCTCCACAAAGGGCCACGCTACCTCGAGCGAGTACATCTCGATCGCCTCGTCAGCCGACAACCGACCCGGTGCTAGAGCTACTGGCGTCGGCCAAAGCGAGGCGTGGATGGCGCTAGGCAGACCGAGGCGGATCATGAGCGTCTCAAACTCGTCGCGCGGGAGCATGGACTTGGCGGCGCGGTCGGGATCATCGCAGCTGGCCGCCAGCCGCCAGGCAGCCTCGAACTCATCGCGCCGCTGTAGAATGTCCGAGACCCATTTTGCCCTGTGCACCGTTACCGCCGCCGAGCCTCCAGCGCCCACCCGCGTGTCACCAGCGCAAAAGCGGCCCGACTCGAGGCCGAGCGTCGACTTGGCCAGTGTGGTCAGCTCCGACTGGCGGACGACGCCGGTGGTCAGCGCTAGCTGCAGCTCGGACGCAGAGAGCGAGTCAATCACTCCTGCACGGAGCATGGCGGGCAAGTTGCTTTCCGGAGAGGGGGGAGGGCGAGTGTGCGGGTGAGGTGGTGGTGGTGGCGGTGGGCTGGGGGTGGGTGGGCGGAGCGAGTCGGCAAGTCGGCGCGGGGCGGACGCGCAACACGTGCACCAGGCACATCACCGACATGGCAGCAGTCACATGGTGAGTCACTCGTTGTCCAAGCGTGGGAGAAGGGACTCGGAGAACGGGTGATGGATGGGAGGCAGCATATCAAGCCTTTGCCCATAGTCATGGCTTGATCCAACAAATGATGAATGATGATGATGCCCAGGCACATCGCTCAGATGATCGAGCATGGCCCTGATGTAGGGTTCCCGTCTCCCGTCACAGCGAGCGACAAATGGCTCGTTTGGCGCCAATTTGGCGAGCAGCCAGTCGCAGTCAACAACACACATAAAATGAACGATTAATCATGGGGGAAGGGGGGGGGGGGGGGGAGAGGCCCGTTGGCGACGGGTAGTGGCGGGCGAGGGTGAGGTTGTGGGACACCAGTCTCTTGCGGGCAGGGAAACCAGGGACAGGGACTCTGTGTTTGAGAGGCGTGAGAGAGGCTTGGGGAGTCGACAGCACAAAGGAAGGACATTGATTGTCGTGGGGAGTAGAGCGAGTTTGTGGGCCATATGGACGGCTCGTATGGCTATGAGTTTGACGAGTACGACGCCGAGTTTGCGGCGGCGGGACCACCGGCGGGTGACTCGCTGGACTCGTCGGATGAAGGGGATTCTCTAGACGGACATGGAGGTCGGTATGGAGGGAGAGGGAGTAGGGGGAGCAGGGGAAATAGGGGAAGGGACTCGTATGGTCGTCGTGGTCGTGGTCGTGGTGAGGTCGAGGCTGAGGTCGAGGTCGGGGATGGAGCCGGAGCTGCAACAGGAGGCGGAGGAACGGCCAAACCGGCCTTTGATTGGTCGGCCTTTGGCCAGGTCCGTGAGCTGGAGGAACAGAATGCAGAGCACGTTCTTGAGCTTGATGCATTGAGGAGAGATAATGCTCGGCTCCGGGCCAAGGTGGAGGATCTGGCGGAGAAGGCAGCGCGCAAGTTCCAGCCCGAGTCATCAGAGAGGGCGCCCGAGCCGGCAGCCGGCGCTGGCGCATACGACATGCGCGACGCCAAGATCGTTAAGCTGACCAAGGCCAAGCGCTCGCTCACGGTTGCACTGGAGCGAGAGCGGACGCGGTCAGCGACATTGCAGACCCAGCTCGATGCTACTAAGCCCGGGTTTGAGTTTGCGGTGGCGCATCTGCCGCCGGCGCGCGCTGCCGAGTTCCGCCAGCTGCTTGGCGGACAGACTGTAGTGTCGCCGGCCAAGAAGAGCAGCGGCAAGAGCAGCAGTCGGAGTGGTGGCGCTGGGCCGCCTGGGCCGGACACCGGCGCCGGACGCGAGCTGGCCAAGTCGCTGTCGCGGGCGCAGGCGCGCAACCGCGAGTACCGACTGGTCATCGAGAAGCTCAAGACCGAGCTCAAGGCGACCCAGCGGGCGTTGGTCCGCGAAGTGGGCGATAATGTGCCGCTGGAGGAGGTCCTTGTGGAGGGCTCCGGGTGGCGCGGGCGGGCCGAGACCATCTCGCTGCTCTCGGACAAGATCCGCAAGCTCAAGAAGCAACTGGCAGCCGGAGTCAACTACCTCGACCAGACTGGGGTGCCGACGGCGACGTCATTTGACGACAAGCATGCGTCGACCATCCGGGCGTTGGAAGAGTCCAAGGTCGACCAGATTATGCGGCTGGAGCGGACCATCGAGATGCAGAACACAGAGCTCTCTGAGCTCAAGCTCAAGATCCGCGGCAAGGCGTCGCGGACAACGGCGCTGGAGAAGGATATGAAGATGCTCCGCGAAAAGGTCCAGGTCCTCCTCTCCAAGACCTCCAACGACGACGAGCTCATCCAGGCGCTGCAAGCCAAATTGTCGACGACCCAGGCGGCGCTGGACGCCAAGCCGCGCAAGTACGGCGCGTCGGCGACCGGCCGCTCACCGTTCCTCACCGAGGTCCCGCCGTCGGCAGCATCGTCTCGCAACGGGCGCGGCCCGCGCCGGCTGCGGCCGCTCTCGGGCCCACCAAAGCGACCGGCCAAGATCGACGTCCACACCATGCCCGAGTACCTCGAGCTTGAGAAGCAGGCCAAGCAGCTCGATGGCGCGCTGCGCGAGACCCGCAAGCAAGTCGATGTCCAAGAGAAGATTGTGCTCCAGCTGCAGCGTGAAGTCGAAGATCTCCACCACACCATCGACGAGCAGGCGCACTCGCTCAGCCAGGCCGACAAGGAGCTGCGCGAGCTGCGCGACGAGGCTGCAGATGCCCGCGCCGCAGCGCGCGCCGCCGCCATGGCTTCGGTTGTCACGTCGCCGGGCGGCGACAAGGCAGAGCGCGAGAGCCGCGAGAGCCGCGAGGCGGGCGAGACACGCCAAGGTCACGAGAGTCGCAAGCCGCGCGAGGCGAACAAGCCGGGGGTGTACGTGGCACACCCGGAGCTGCTGGATGTGATCGAGCTGAAGACGAACCTGGAGGCGCTGGCGCACGAGAACGACGAGCTCTCAGCCCACATTGATTCGCTCCGGCACCAGTTGGACGAGACACACAACCACTCGCTCAAGCTCGAGTCTGTCCGGGCGTCACTGGCGTCACAGCTGCAGTCGGCCAAGGAGGCACTGGCGGCGAAGCGGTCTCGCGAGCCGCCCCGTCGCGTCTCATGGAGGAGCTGGAGGACTCGCGAGTGAAGCTCCAGCTTGCGCTCGACACCAACGAGGCGCTCAAGAAGACGTATGCAGCCCAGATCGACTCGAAGGATGACGAGCTGGCGATGTACCACTCGCTGCTGAATGAGACCCGCGCATCGTTCCACGCCGCGCTGGCCGAGGTGAAGGAGCGCGTTGAGACTGAGATCGAAGAGAATCGCGCGGCGCGCGAGCAGGACCACAACAGCAGATTCGGGCATGGACGACGCCCGTCTCAAAAGCCGCGGAGCAGCCTCAAGCAGAAGAGCCGAAGGTCGTAAGCCAAACCATGAACACTCTTTACCGATAGCGCCTTCTAGGGCGAGTCACATACACCGGAGACGGTGGCGAGGTAGCTACGGTGCTGCATGCCGGCGTCAGAGCAGCATTGCGCGGTGGGCTCGGCTGCGAGTCGCGCCAAGTCCAGTGCCGTTGCGAGACCCTGGGTTGCGGACGCGAGCGTGAGCGCGAGCGCGGGCGAGCGCGAGAGCGAGAGCGAGAGCGAGAGCGAGAACGCGGACGCGAGCGCGAGCGCGAGCGCGCACGGGAGCCGGAGAGCTGGCGGTCGACAGTGACGATAGCGTCATAGCCCGGCGGTCCAAGATCGGCAGAACGAAGCGATGCCGATGTGTGCGAGTGCTGGAGAAGCTGCTGAATGTGTGCGTCGCGGGGAGGCAGGCGATGAGTGTCCGGCTGGCGCGGGGGCGATCGTGCGCGCGAGCGCGAGGCCGACCTTGCGCGCGAGCGCGAGGCCGATCTCGCTCGGGAGCGCGAGGCGGAGCGAGAGCGAGAGCGTCCTTGGCGCTCGCGAGCGGACCACACAAGCGCATCGGCCTGGACAGCTTGCGCTGACGTGTGAGTCGAGGCAAGCATGTCGATGCGCGGCGGGGCGAAGACCGGCGGCGGCGGGGCGTCACCATCGGGCACCGTGTCTGACGAGAGGTACTCGAGATCGTCCATGACCAAGGCGCGGAGGGTGCGGCGACCGCCACAGTACGACGTGCTGTGGGTAGTCGAGTGGGCGGCGGGAGGGCGTGCGACGTAGCTGGGCACCGCCTGCTGCATCGGCGGCTGCGGCGACGGCGACGGCATGTTCGGGGCGAGCGAGCGGATGGGTGGAGCGGAAGGTGGCGTGCGGTAGCGGAACAGCGGCATGGGCGAGTGAATGAGTGGGTCGTAACCATGAAGCGGGGCAAAGTATGTGCTTGTGGAGTAGCCGGATGAGCCCGGCATGGTGGCGAGGTACGAGGTGGAGAGAGCCAGTCGAGTTGAGTGGTAACGGACAGAGTGGAGTGCATGATTAATTGATCGAGTGATAATCGATGGTTGAGAATGTGATTGTTGTTGAAAGTATAATCGATGGATGGCATAGGTTCACGACTTCAACCAAGGGAGGGAAGGAGGGGGAGGGGAGGGGAGGGGAGGGGGGGGATGGAGCAGAACCAAGCATCCATTGAGCACTGACGGTGTATCATGGGTAGATGGGAGATGGAGGTATACTGGTGTGGCGATGTGTGCGAGGCGTGGTGCAGATGAGGGTAGATGGGTAGATGGCTCGTCCATCTCTGCCTTGGATGTGGTGAGCGTTTGAGGGCAGAGTCCGGACGGCGTTGGGCAAGACTTGTCGCGGCCGAGGTAGGGCTTGACAGACATCGAAGACCAGGCTATTGTCCACGCAGAGAAGAGATACTCTACGCGTGTGGTCTTCTTGAGGGCTTGGTTGGCTTCAAGAGGGAAAACAGCAAGAAGCGTGGTGTTGGTAGTGGTCGGTGGCTCGGAGAGAGAGTGGAAGAGCAAGGCTACGACCGAGCGACCGAGTACGGGTGCTGGCGATCAGAGGTTGTGAGCTGGTGTGTGGAATATAGAGAGCGACAGTTAGTTCAAGATGGCTGATGTGGTGGCACGATCAGAGGCGCTGCTGCGGGATCCGGCCGAGGCGTGGAGGGAGCTGTGGCGGGTGGTGTCGGGTGCGCTCAACGGGGTGCAGCAGGTTGTGATTGTCGACGGCGATCAGCAGACCTTTGTGCTCGACGAGATTGTGGAGAGCAGTGGACGAGTGGGCAACAAGTATCAGATGGCCGGTACGGTTCTGGTGGTGTGCATCATGCGTGGGCATCTCAACAAGCCCGACATGGAGGAGGCGATGCGGCTGGCAGAGGCCTCGCCGTGGATGTGGATTGTGCCGACGCTGGGACGGACCAAGGACGCGGCTGATGTGGAGGTCTCATGCCAAGCGGTGCATCTGCACTATCAGCTGCCACTGGAGGTCACCTTTGTGGTTGCCTCGCAGGACGGGTTCGCCTCGGAGCTCGTGGCGCATCTCCGGACGCTGGGGCGCGAGGTCGAGCTCGTTCTCGAGTGGACCCAAGCGCTGCTGCAGCAGCCTGTGCCCAAGCCTGGGCCAAGCCGCAAGAAAGGCAGGGTTGACGCCTCGGTGCTCTCTGCGCGGCACATTGTCAAACTGGTGAGCGAGGTGGGGTGCGACGGGGTGGCATCAGTGGTAGCCATGGGTTCCGGGCTCAAGCAGTGGTGCCCGGAGGGCTACACATCCAAGATGTTCCGGCGGCTGCTGAAGGATGCGCTTGAGCTGGGGTGGGTGCAGCGGACAAGCAGCGGAAGCGAAGCGTACTTTGTGAGCTCGGACGGGATGAGCCAGCTCGAATCTGCGACCACTGAGGCGCAGAGGCGGGACCACATCAAACTGGTGGCTGAGTTGATGGAGCGCGAGGCCGACGCGTCGGGCGTGGTCTTGCTTGCGCGGCTGGGCGAGTGCGTCAAGGAACGGATGTCGCAGGACTTGCCGGGCGCCGTCTACTCGAAAGCGTATTTTCGGCTCATGCTCACCGACGTGCTGGCAACGGGCGAGTACTGGCAGATCGGCGAGGGTGCCCGAGTCGGGCTCTCGACCTCGAAGTACGCCGTTGATCAGCAGTCAAGACCGAGCCTGTTGTACGCCCCGTCTTCCTCGCCGTGGATGATGAACGCCGGCGAGCGGCCATCGACGCCGAGGATGGAGCGGGTTCAGGTCAACGTCATCGCGCGTTCGCCGCGCGAGGCGCGGCAGGCACCGACGCTGGAGGCTATCATCAGCTATCTCGAGCGTGGTGGGTATACTACGCCGGCCACCGCCGTCGAAATTGCCTCGCTCGGCCAGCTGCCGGTGTGGAAGGAGCGCGACCGCGGCGCAGGCTTTGGCAAGATGGCACGGTTTCTCACTGCCGCGATGGCCAAGAACGCAGGCGTTGTTGTCGACGACACTGAGATGGTATATCTGAAGATGGAGCAAGGTGCGTCTGGCCGCGAGTCGCCGCTCCGCACTCCGGGCACGCCGTACTCGACCGACTCAGGCGGGTCAAGCCCATGGAACTCGCGCCAGTGACGGCGAACAGGTGGGAGGAGAGCTCATTAGACGAAGCAGCAATACTGCAAGCTGGTTGCTGACCGGGTGGTCAATGCAGCCGGATAACGGTCAGCTTGCAGTGTTGCCGCTACGTCTGGTAGTCGATCGCAGTTTGCTGGCGATGGACATTGATGATCTTGTAGCGATGCTGGTGAACGGCCCAGGATGACTGAGAGCAGAAGTGTTTTCTTGGAGGCGATGGAGGACGGCTTCCATCGAACAACGCTGTTGCCGTCAAAAAGCCGACCGTGGCGGGCAGAGGTAAAGGTGGTAGACAAGACAGACCTCTCTCCGACAACCAGTCTAGAGGGGTTCTTCGTGTACTACCAGTAGCTATCTCCTCTTGCATACCTGTGCCCGCCATGGACTCTTCGGACTCGGCAGAAGTGTTCGAAGGCTTGCCAGCCCTGCTGCCGGAATTATTGTCAATGAGTTTGGTTGACGAGGCTATTGTACCACGCCCAGTCTCCATTTCGCCCATGCCTTCGGAGGATGACGAGGTTGACAGCGGTCCTGGCTCACCCGCCGGAGGCGCGGGCTCGCCCCACTTGCTGACGCCCTTGCACTGCTCGTCAGCGACGCCTGTCGCGGACACGGTGTTGGCACGGCCAGCTACTCCGTTCGCCTCGTCGGCGAAGGATACCTTGTCGCTGGGATTGGCGACGCCCTCCCCGAACTCGAGACCCCCGCCGACGTCGACTGGGAGCCCGGTCGCTTCGGTCACGCTCACCCCCTGCAGCCCACCCAACGTATCGGCGGAGGAGCGTGGGGCCAGCGCATGTGGTTCCTCGGATGATGATGATGCACGAGTTCTGGGCTCTGGCGAGAAGGTATGGCAGGAGTTTCTTTGCCGATTCGATGTAGTGGCTTTCCCCGCAATGCCATGCTGAAGGTCAAGGTTATGCCGATCCTCCAGAAATCCGTCGACGTCGGGAGCACCGCTATCACCGTGGAGGTGCTGGACAAGATCTTGGCCTCTGTGGAAAAGGAGGAGGACGCGTCAGATTGCGATTTGTGCAAGAAGGACGAGTATCACAGGCCAATGGAGCACTGGTGCCACTCGCTGGTCTTGACCCTCAGAAGCAGCTGGAGCAAAGATTGGTCTGGGTGTTGGCCTGGCTGCCAGTGCCGCGTGGAGAACTCGTACCTGCGCGGCCTGCTGGTCAGTCCTGACGCGTCCACGCAACTTCTCAAGTTCGCGGCCGCTATCGTCATGCTCACGCTGAAGACGAACTCTCTCAAGTCCACAACGAAGGGTCACAACGCCCGCGTTGGTCATGTGAAAAAGTACCTCCCGTGGTACATCTGCAAGGTGTGGCGCAAGCTGTACGGAAAGCGCGCAGCGTCCACGCCCAGCCCCGACGCACCACCACCCAAGCGACACAAGTCGCTTACGCCGTAGAAGCTGGATATCTCCTGCTACCTCACGGCTGTCAAGACGTATGATCCCAAGTCAGAACATCGCCGTTCATGACTGTGGAAGACCGGACCTTCTCTGGACATGCAACGCAAGCGAGCCCTGTGACCATCATGGTGCACCTGAGCTTCTCGCCGCGCAATCCACCAGGAGCCTCGCGTCCCCCACGTCGCAGAACGCGATGTCAGCACCGCGCTGAATTCAAGACACTTTGTTCCCGACTGTGCAGCACAAGATAACCTGTGGACACGAGCAAGAGCAAGCGAGCATCGCAATGGCAGAAGCCTCTCGACTCCAGGCCAAGGCCTTGGCGAGATCGAGCAGACTGCCGCGCCGCGATCTCCACGCCACGCATCAATGCCACATTTCCTCTCTGTCACGTCACATCGACGAACACTTTGTCAGCAACCCGTAGAAGGGCAAGTCACGCGTCTCGACCCCCCCCCCCCTCCCCCCCCCCTCTCTCTTTCATTTTCTAATCAACAACCTAAATGCATTCTCTCAATCGCCCGCATTCCTTCCTCTCGCCCGCCTATCACACAAACGCACTTGCATCTGCTTCACTCCGGGACGCCCTGCCATGTTCTCTTCCTCCTCATCGTCTTCGTCCTCATCCTCCGCCTCCTCCCAGCCCCCCCCACCACCCCCACCCCCACCCCCACCCCCACCATCCTCCGCAGACCCGCCGACGCCGCCTGTCGCCGCCACACCTACCCGCCGCGAGCGGCTGGAGGCGCAACTGGCCGAGGCCGGAGCAGCGGCGATGGAGGCGTCCAAGGGCATGATCTTTGTCGAAGAGAGCAGAATAGCCGTGCCGTGGGCTCAAGGCGAGGGCGAGAGCGATGCTCCAGACGGCGGATGGGAGACTGCGCTGCCGGCGGCGGCGCTCTACACCCTCACTCTTGACCAGATGATGGGCCGAGCGCCGCGGATCATCCACGCACCGTCGCTTCGGGTGTGCTCGGCCAAGGCGCTAGCCAAGGGCAAAGCCCGGCGGATCCGGTTGGTCCATGTCTCGGACACCCACCTGAAGCACCCGGAGATTGTCGTCCCCCCGTGCGATGTGCTTGTCCACTCGGGCGACTTTAGCACCCGCCTCACTCCTGACGAGCTTCCGCAGGTGCTTGCGAGCTTCAACGAGTGGCTGGCGGCGGCGCCGGCTGCCCACCGGGTGGTGGTGTGCGGCAATCACGAGATTGCGCTCTCGCGCATGACTGCCGACGACATCCAGGCGCTGATGCCGGACGTAGTCTACCTGCAGGACTCGGGCGCCAAGATCGAAGGCATCAAGTTTTACGGCTTGCCGTGGACCCACGCCTCGCGCTCGTACGCCTTTGGCACCAATGAAGCTGGCTTGGCCAAGGCCTGCAAGAAGATACCCAAGAAGACCGACGTTCTCGTCATGCACATGCCCCGTTCAACATCATGGATACCGCGTTTGTCGGCGGGACTGGCGGGCGCGACTGCGAGGTCTGTGGCAAGAGCCATGCCGGCAAGCGGCACTGGGGCTCCCACGCCCTCGCTGCCCGCGTCGCCAAGATCAAGCCCAAGCTCCACCTCTACGGCCATGTCCACGATGTCGTCGGCGTCCGGCTCGCTCCCTCGGGATGCACCATGTTCTCCAACGCCTCGTACGACATCGCCCACCCTGTGGTGGTGGTTGATCTCTACGTGTAGCTCCCCCCCGCGCGCATGCGCCATCGGATCGCCCCACCACGGCCACGCGCACCATGCTTCGCCGACACCCTCTCGCGCGCCGTTGGTGTGTAGCTGCGCGCGCGAAAGCGGTGAGACTCATGCTGGTCGCCAATAGCCGGTTCGTCTGTCGATGTCTTTCTTAGCGCTGATGCACCCGGTGGCAGCTGGTGGGAGGGAAATGCTGATGATCCAGATCTTGTCGGCGGCCGGCGAGGACCGAGTGCACATGTGTTTCCCAGCGTAGCGGGTCGCTTCCCCGACGCGCTTGGGCGGTCCCCCAAGCGGGAGGACTGGACGAGACCCATGAAAGCCATGTTTGCGAATCATGTCGCCCCGCGCCGAAGTCCTCGTCAACACAAGATCCTGCTGTGCCCTGATGTCGGTAACGCCGGCTTGCCTATCACCCGCCCGCCCGCCCGCCCACCCGCCGGCCTACCTGTCAGCACGTGCCGACCAGGAGAAACCGAGGGCAGATCGTAGCTGAGCGAATAGTCAGTCTCTCACCGCACCCGCCGCACCCCTCACAGTCCACTTTCCCCACACCTCACTCTACAAGACACCGGGTACCATGAGCTGCCAAAGCCCTCCAGAGTGTTCTTCTGAGGAGCTGCGGCCATGGAGCTTGGATTTGGAGGTGCCTCTCGACCACCTGGATCCCCCCTCCCCGCTCATGTCGGATCTGTCGCCGTCGACCTTTTCGGATGATTTTTTAATGGGTCCGTTCACCTTTTCGGCCAGCAGTCCACCTGCTGACGAGTCGGACACGCCGACATCGGGTTCGCCCTTGCCAGAGCTTGACTTCGCTGACCTGTTGACTTCGTCCGATATCGACAAGTTTCTCCAACACCCTATCTCGCTAGAGTCGAGCCATTCTCCTCCCACGCCTGGAGAGTGGTCGCTTTCGAGCGACCAAAGCTCGAACGCCAGCAGTGTGGAACGCACGATCATGGCGCCCGTGATACTCTCAAATCTGCAGGCGTGTTGGCAAGAGGACAAGTTGAAGGAGAGAGGCGACAAGCTGTTCGAGGTCTTTATCAACGGCGTCAAGGAGCTCGATTCCAACGAGCAGGATAAGGTCCGCTACAAGTTTCAAAGCCGCAACAAGTTTTTCTTCTGCAAACTTGCCAGCATCAAAGGTCTCACTCCGCAACGTCTCCTGGAACGATGGGAGGCGCTGAAGAGCGAAGCAAGGCCATCCGGTGAAGAGTGGTCCCCCTTCGGATAGAAGGCCGACACCATTGCCAAGAAACACGGCTTGATTCTGGAGGGCAAAGGCTCTTACTGGGGCACATCAAAGGGCTCGTTGGGCTCCATACTCTGGAACTCCTGTGAGTCGGACCCCAACTATTTGTCGTTCGACGACTACATCGACTTTGTCCTTGCACTTTTCCTCCTTCACTGCACCGTGCTCCTTGACCCAACACCCACCTCTCCGCCAAGGCGCAAGCCGCCGAAGCGTAAGAACCGGAGCCATGTGCCCGGCCAGCGCGTCAACGAGCAGTACCCCTGGATCTACGACAAGATCGTGCACGACAAGGGCAACCTGACACGGAAGCGCGCCAAGACCGAAAGTCCGCACCCCCAAGACGCGAGTACGTCAGAATGAGTTCAGCAACTATGTTGCTCGACGTTTCATCCGACCACTCCTCGCACCAACGCCCAGGCTCCTCTGCTTGAGTTGCATCTGCACATGCTCGACATTGTCGCTCTCTGCGTTTGTAGAGCTGTGCAGCAGGCTCCCGCCCTCGACGGTGCCGGCTCAGTGCCGGCGCTATCACTGACAACAAGTGATAGCGCCGACACTGAGCCGGCACACGTTGAGGGCGGGAGCGTGCTGCACAGCTTGACAAACGCAAAGAGCGACAATGCATGGCACACGTGCTGCAGCAATCGAGAGCATCTTCGCGACTGCGTCCCACTGTCGCTCTTTCTACGCTTTCCCGCGACGGGGAATGTAGCAGGACGACAGGACGGGGTCCAGTCGTGGGGTTGAGGTCCGCATCACCGGGCACCCAGCAAGGTCCTAACAACCTTTTTCTTCAATCGATACCACGATTCCAACCAATCCTCTTTTCTTCTCCATAAATCATCACATTCATCAAGACCTGGTTGCCTGCCACCTGCTGCCCGTCGCCTCCCGGCCGCCCGTCGGCCTCACGCACTCGCACGGCACGCAGTACCAGCTAGTAGATCTCCACCAAGACCCGCACAAGCCCTCGCTCAACATCAAGGACACCGCGTTGATGGGCGGAGCTCACCCTCACTCCATGCGCAACCAAACGATCTTGTTACACAGCTTCTCCGCCTCTCCCGTCGGATCGCCGCCGCCCCACGGCTACGCGCCCTCAGCCCCAGCCCCACCCTGCCGGCTCTACTCTCCTCCTCCTCCTCCCCCTCGCGCCCCACCTTACTCCCTCATGTCCACAAGCCTCGCTGGACAGTTGCCGAGCCTCCTCGCTGAGGTAAGCGGGATGAGCGCGCCACGCGAGGTGCTCCACGGCCTCATCACCTCGGTGGTGTCGGGCACGCACCTGGTGGTCGACGCACCGCATGCTGACTCGCCTGCCCTCACCGCCCTCCGCAACGTACGCCCCCCCTTCCCGGCCCCCCTCCCCCCCCCCCCCCCCCGCCCCCCGCGCCCCCATCTCAACCTTCTGAACGCACTCACTCACTCACTTGCTTCTTTCCTGTTTGCAGCTTGTCCGCACGCTCGTCCCGACCCCACTGGGCGCACTGGCAACAACGACGCTGTCGCAGGCAACAACGCCTGCATCGCTGCTCGACTCGCTGCTGGTGAGCCATGGGAAGGATGCTGGCGAGGTGCCGCCGGATGTGGCTGCGCCGGCCTCTCTGCCGGTTGTTACGTCAGGCTTGCAGCTGCCGGCATCGTCGTCGCCTGGGACAGGCGGCAAGGCATCAGCGCTGTCGTCGGCGCCGACCTCACCGGCTGGCGGCTATTTCCCGCCGCTGATGGCTACCGATGAGCTGCGTCGCGTGGCGCCGGTGTGGATGGTGGTTGGGCTGGACATGACCCATAAGTCTGTCCAGCGTGCCCTTCTCAAGACGCTCTCGTACGGCCGCTTCTCGCTCGGCGGCACGGTGTACACCCTCCCGGCCAACTTTGTCATGGTGGCAGTCTGCACCGGCGCTGATGCCGGGCACGTCACCTCGCCGTTGCGCGACTACTTTCTCACCCGGGTCTCGCTCGGTGCCTCGGCCCGCATCGAGTGCCCGTACCCGTCGGCCAAGGCTCGCTCCTTCCCATACACTGCCGGTGACCTGGTCGAGATGCGGATGGAGCTGGCCCGGGTCTACCTCCATCCAGATGTCCTCGCCTACATGAAGGCGCTTGTCTACGCCCTCCGCCAGGACCCGTGCGTGGCCGAGGGCATCACTGCCCGCGCCGTACCTGCCCTCTCCATGGCCGCCCGCGTCTCTGCCCTCCTCAAGGATCGCCTCTTTGTTACCCCTGCCGACATCCAGATCGTCATCGGCCCCGTCCTTGCCCACAGGATCAGCCTCACCTCGTGGTCCTCTTCCGATGCCACCGTCCTTGACCTCCTCGAGGACCATGTCTCTGCCATCGACCCTCCTGTCTAACCCGCCACCTGCCGCCACCATAACCATCGACACCGTCGACACTGTCGAATTCATCGACACCATCGTCACCATTACCGTCATCATCATCGTCACCATCACCATCATCACCATTGACATCACCCCCACCCCACCCTTCACCCCCCGGTCCATCCCCCCGTGCCACCCGCAAATCCACATTCGCCAATGTCGGCAAACGTGCCACGGGCCCTGCGTCCTTCCCCACCGTCCTCTCCCCTCCACACTCGATACCACACGTTGCCTTGGACAAGACACCCCTCTCATATAGACCCCTACCCCGTACGAGTGTATGGAAGAGACGGCACCCTCGAGCGAGACCGCGAGGGCGGTGGCAGTGGTCACGCCGCTCCCCCGGCAGGAGATGCTCGTCCTGTCGTGCATCCTGCTCTCCGAGGCCATGGGCATCACCATGCTGTTCCCCTTTCTGGCGAGGATGGTTATGTCGTTTGGCGTGGCCGAGTCGGATGCGCAGGTTGCCTTTTACGCAGGCGTCATTGCTGCTTCTTTCAACTTTTCCCAGTTCATCTCAGCCTTCTTCTGGGGTAGGGCCTCGGACGCCCGTGGACGCAGAGCCGTCATCCTCTTCGGCCTTGCCGGCAACGTGATCACCGTCATCCTCTTTGGCCTCTCGCGATCGTTCTGGTGGGCGGTTGCTGCGCGCGTTCTCTCCGGTCTCTCGAATGGCAACGTTGGTGTTGCCAAGTCGTATCTGGCCGAGATCTCCGATGAGACAAACGCGCCCAAGGCCTACGCCCGCATGGGCCTCGTCTGGGGCATGGGCATGGTGCTAGGCCCGGCTGTCGGCGGCTCGCTCGCCAACATTGACCGCACCTTTCCGGCCCTTGCCGGCCGCGGATCGCCATTCTCTTACTACCCGTATCTTCTTCCATGCCTCGTCGCCGCCCTCGTCAACGTCGTCGGCTTCATCGTCGGCTACAAGTACCTGCTCTCGCGCGAGGAGCTGGCGGCGCGAACTCGCGCCAACAAGGCCCGCCTTGCCACCCTCTCGCAGCAGGCCGCCGTTGAGGCGAGTTCAGAAAGCGACGATCCAGTGCTGCTGCAGATGCTGGCGCCGTCGACGCCGGACTCGGGCAGCTTTTCTGACAACGCGCGCTGCAGCTCAGATGGCCTTGTGGAGCAGCAGGAGGAGCATGGAGCACTGACAGAGCTTCACAGTGTTTCAGCGAGGCTCGACAGCGTTGCTGTCCTCGAGCTGGGGCTTTAGACGAAGGGCTTCTCGCCGAGCAGAGAACTGCAGCCCTTGTCGACGAGGAGGATCTCGCTCGCGCGCTCTCGTCGTGGGAGATGGCACGGACTCTGTTGCGCAACAAGAACCTTATCCTTACCACGGCTGTGTACTCGCTGCTGGCGTTTTCAACTATTGTCTTTGACGAGACATTCTCGGTCTGGGCAGTGTTTGATCCCAAGTCGGCCAACGGCGCCGGCTTCCGCGCGTCGCAGCTGCAGCTCGCCGCCATCCTCATGGTCTCCGGATGCATGCTTGTAGCGGTGCAGAGCAAGATCTTTCCGACCGTAGCGCCGCGAACTGGTGTTCTTGTCATCATCCAAGTCTGCCTCTTTGCCTCAGCGCCGCTCATTTTGGTCTTTCCGGCCATTGTTCCGCTCCGTGCCTCTGTGCCGTGGCTGTTCTGGACGCTGCTGTTTGCCACAGCGATTGTGCGTGTAGCGACGATCTCATGCGCGTTCACCTCAATCATCTCGATGGTCAACAATGCCGTGGAGATGCACGAGCTCGGCGCCGCTAACGGGATGGCGCAGGCGAGCGCTGCGCTGGCCCGAGCGTTTGGGCCGTTCATCGGCGGGGCGTTGCTGGCGTGGTCCATGTCACGCCCGCACCCGTGGCCGGTCAACCACCACTTTGTGTTTGTCGTCGGCGCCACGTGCTCGGTCTTTGCCGGCGTCCTCACGCTCTTTATTGCACCGTCGATCAACTCGCGCCGCGGAGCGCTGCAGCCTACTCAGCACGTAGGCCCCGCGGCGCTCGGCAAGCGACTCTGGCGGCGGGTCCGGGCGTACGGCCCCAAGTATACGCGGCTGGAACATGGCGACGGCCTTGGCGGCGGCCCGCTTGGCTAGTAGGCCAGTGCCGCAATGTCGCTCTTATCGAGCGCGATCTTGGATCCCCAGATGTCGGTGACAAAGGCGTCGAGGTCAACATCGTACTTGCTTGCATCGACTTTGCCGGACGACGAGCTCGAGTCGCCCGACTCGCTGCCGCTGCTATCGCTGCTGCCGGTCGCGTCGCCCGACTGCCGGCGGCGCTTCTTGCGGACCCTTGTCTTGCACCGCTTGACTTTGCGGCCGTCGACGGCTGCGTCGGCCGGGCCCTCGATTTCGGGAATGACCCAGGTGGCTTCGTCGCGGAGTGCGTTGTAAAAGTAGTGCCGCTTGTACTCGCGGTCGTAGTGGGCGGTCCATCCGGGCGGGAGATCAAAGTCATCCGTGCCGTGGGTCGAAGCGCGGCCATCGGCGGCGTGACCCTTGGCCTTGGCCTTCGCCTTCGTCTTGGCCTTCGTCTTGGCTTTAGCAGCCTCCCGCGATGATGCCGGCAGGCTCGAGTCACCTGGTGCGTCGGCGGCCAGTGCGGCAGACGGAAGCGCAAGAGCGTCGGTGCCCATGACCCGGTTGACGTCGCGGGCGACTTCGGCGTAGCGCATGGCGGCCGACGACTCGTCGTCGTACGCGGCTGGTCCCTCGCCGCCGTCCCACTCGACAAGCTCGGTAAGAGCAGCCTCAGAGGCGAGCGCAGGCGAGCGGGCGACAACGTGCAGTGGCTCGGGCTGCGATGCGTGCTTGTCGGCAAAGGCATCGACGGAGGCGTCGGGTGCAACAGCGGCGAGATGCTCGTTCATCAGCTTCCACACCTTGGCCGGTGTCGAGTAGTGCTCGTGCATAAGGCGGAGCATGGCGGCGATGCGGGCGAGGCAGTCGTGATACACAACCTGTGCGCCCGAGAGATACGCCGAGAGCGGGGCGGCGAGGATGGCCTCGTCAGCGCCTGCGCGAACCGAGCGGGCGGCACGAATAAGACGCATTTTTCGAGCATACAGGCGATGCTCCTGATCGTCGGCCGCCATGCGCAGCATGTCAAAGGTGGTGGCGAGCCGGTCCCACAGATCGGTGACCTGGCTGGCGCCGAGCTCCATGGCCCGCTCAAAGACAGACCAGGCATTGGCCACGCGGGAGAGATGCAGCTCGTCGGGTACAGGCACACCCTTGAGAGATGCCAGGCCGGTAGCATATGCTGCCTCTGTCTCCATCAGCACGCAAGCGTAGTCCAGGACCGCAGCATGGAAGGCAAGGAGCGAGTCTGTCCGCTGAGTCACCAGAGCCACGCCGGCGGCCGAGCCAAAGGCCGCAGGGAACTGCACAGGGCGGCTTTCGGAGGAGGTACGAGGCATGCTGCCGCCACGGGGTGCAGGTGAGGGAGAGGTGGGGTGGGGGGGGGGGGGGGGGGGGGTGGGGAGCGAGGGAGGGGGATGGAGGGGGGAGGGGAGGTTTGTCCCGGGGTGTGGCCGAGGCAGGGGGGGGGGGCCTTGGCCGGTGCTGGTGCCTGGCCTGCATGCCACCTTCAGCGACAGAAGAAGGGAGGCTGGTGGGATTGATTTGGGACTATGAGGGAAGTAGCGCGATGTTCTAGATCTGCAAAGGCAGGCAATATCCCCCTTCCTTGTCTTGTGTACTACTATATAGCTCATCCCCATCTGTGCTCCCCATCTTCCCCTCCCCCCCTCCCCCCCCTCTCCCCCCGTGTCGGCTCGGGCGCCTGCGTGGTGTGAGCCAACGACGACAGGAGGGAGTGGAGCGAGAGCGAGAGGGAAAGCGGCCACCACTTTACCCCCCACCCCGTATCCCCGCACCATACCACCACCACCACCCACCACCCACGCTCTCCAAGGGTGATTTGAAGTCCATGGCTGACTCGGGGACGGACGAGGCGCTCCAGCTACAGCTGGTTGCGCTCCGCCGCAAGCTGGCATCACAGGCTCGGTCGCGCGAGGCCAAGGCTGCACTGGCTCGGGCGTTGGCTCCGCGGCGCGGACGGGGACGGCGGAGTGCAGGTGGTGTGGCGGATGCCAGAGTAGAGGCGCCCGAGGCAGCTGGGGCAAGACGGAGGCGGGCGTTGCTGGAGGCCAAGGCGCGCGGCCGGGAGCGCGTGGACGTCAACAGGGTGGTGCGGAGGCTGGCTGGGCGAGAGTGGGCAGATGTGGCCGGGACGTCCAAGCCCAAGTCGAGGACGGCGCGGAAGCGAGTAACCGATGGCAGTGCGGCCAAGAGCGATGGCGGCGATGAGCGCACGACGCCCGAGTGGCTGGTGGCGCATCGACGGAAGCGCGGGCGGAGGCGAATGACGCAGAGCGAGATGGAGACCAAGATCATGGAGGCGCTCCGGGTGGGCGAGTCGCGGGCGTCGCTGTCAGAGGACCCACGGAGCCGCGGAGAGCTGGAGCTTGTGTGCAAGTGCATGCGGCGGCTGAAGACGTTTGAGGGCGAAAAGGACACGTTCTACCTGATGATGCTTGCGGCGGTGATTACAGCGCGGGCGTACCCAGGGCATCGGTCTGTGTTTCGGCAGGGTGATCCGGGCGTGCACTGGTATATCATCTTCAAGGGCTCTGTGGACGTGCTCATTCTGGACCAGGCGACGGGCGAGGAGCGAGTGGTGGCCAACATCAAGGCCGGCGACCATTTTGGCGACATTGCGCTACGCGAGACGACAGTGCGGGCGGCGTCGATTGTGACGTGCGAGCCGTGCATTCTGCTGAGGGTGCACAAGGATGACTACGACGCGATTGTCTCGCGCGACCATACCCGCAAGCAAGCCATGCTTGTCGAGTTTCTCAAGCGGTTCCGGATGTTCGACTCGTTGGCACCCAAGCGGTTGCGGCAGCTGGCAGACATCGTCCAGCCCAAGGCGTATGCCGTTGGCGAGGTCATCATCGACGAGGGCGACGACATCAACTTTGTCAACTTTATCCGCCACGGGCGAGTCCGGGTCCTCAAGCGAGTCACCGTGCCGCACGACCAAGCGTCTGGTTCCGAAGGCGGCGACGAGGCCGAGAACGGGGGACGGGGCAGCGAGGACAAGCTTGACACGTCTGCGGGCTCGGTGACGCGTGCGCTGGACCCCGAGGTCGACATCGACGAGCTGATGGAGGAGCTTGCGCATGAGCCGGCGCCAGACCCCGCGTTTGTCTCGCGGTTCATGGAGCTCCAGCCGCCGCTCTCGCCGCTGGGTGCATACGAGTACTTTCCCAACTATGTCGGCGGCTACCGCGAGGTGTCGCCGGCGCGGTTTGTGGCGGTGGATCCTGTGGAGATCCTGCAGCTCTCGTGCGTGTCGTTCAAAACAATGATGACGGATCACGCCAAGTCTGTGCTCCAGCAGACGGCCGAGGAGCGGGCGACACCGTCCGAGTCCGAGCTCCGCCACCAATACGACGAGCAACTGCGGAAGCAAGCGTGGGAGCGGGCCAAGATCAAGCTGCTCGCCGACGTTGTAACTGTACCGCCGACGTCGGCGCCAGACGCCGGCGCACCGTCGCCGTTCTGAGGGCGGGCAGGCAGTCCTAGTGGCGTTTGTCGACAAAGGCGCGGACGGCGTCGATGTCGACGCCCTCAAACTCGGCCGGCGAGGCGGCCCTGAGCTTGGCCACGTTGTTTGCGTGCAAGCCCTGGATGAAGGCGTCGCGCCAAATGCCATGCTGGCGGAAGAAGAGCAAGACCGAGAAGGTCTCGATGAGTGAAGGCACAACGGACTTGCCCTTGTCGGCGAGGCCCGGAAAGGTGCGCTCAAACGGCAGTCGGGCGGCGCGGACGAGCTCGTCGGGATGGGCGGCGGCATCCGAGTTGGCCTTGGCCACACCGCGCTGGCTGATGACGTACCAGGTCTCGGAGGCCATCGGGGTATCCGGCAGCTCGGCAGGCGCGTCTGCGGCGATGTAGGTGACAGCGGCAGGGACAACCAGGCCTTTTGTGACCGAGCGGTCGCCGCGGTGCGAGGCGGCGACGACGTCGACAGCCGTCGCCGCAAACACTCGCAGCGAGAGCTTGTCCAGCTCGTAGGCCGAGCGCAGGTGCGAGACGACTGGCGACGGCGGGACGCCGAGGTCAACAAGAGCCATGTCAAAGTACTCTGGCACCTTAAAGTTGAGCCCGTACGAGAGCATGATGTGGCCGGCGGCCTTCTTGACCTCGCCGGCCGACATGGGCACGCCCGGGCCGACGTCGATAGCCACCGCCACGCCGCCGCTCCGGTTCCACACCGACCGCTTGGCCGCCCGCTTCCGTGCCTTGCACAGCTTCTTGTACTGCGTATACGTCATCTCGACCTTGCCCGCCCCCTCGGCGGAGCTCCCGCTGCTGCTGCCACTGCTCCGCGCCGCGGCCACCGCGCGTCGGCGGCGGCTTGTCTGCGCCTCGGCCACCGCCTGCCCACGCTCACTGACATGGCTCTCGGCGACGCTAGCAGCCTCTGCCCGTACCCCTCTCCGCTCTTGTGCTCCTGCCTCTGTCTCGGGCTTGGCTGACATGGGTAGGGGATAGACGAGGGGTGGGGTGGGGTTGGCTCTTCCAAGGGCAAGGGGAAAAGGTCGTGGTTTAAGGATTCTACCGCCGGTGCCCAATCCATTGGGTGGGCAGGCAGCTGGCGACTGGCTCGGCCAGCACCTCACCTGGCGGCTGGCGAGCAACGATGCTGTCGGGTCTAGCCTTCCAGGAGCAGGATCTGGACTGCTTTGGAATTGGCTCTTTCGAGGAGACCTTTATTACAGAGGAAGATCTGGTATGTAATGGTGGTAGTGGCCGTGGTGGCTGTGGCAGCTGTGGCAGCTGTGGTGGCCGTGGTGATGGTGGTGGTGGGGTGGAGGGTGGGGGTTGAGGTTGGCGCGGATTCGGAGAGCACATTCAAACTTTTTGGAGGAGGTGGGGATGAAGGGGCGGGGGGGGGGCGGATAGCTCACGGGGTTAGGGAGGTGGGATGGGGTTCAGGAGCGGGCACGACGGAAGCATGCAGAGAATACGGCGGCACCCACACTGGACGAGTTGGTGGCATCGCTGGGAAGGTTTGCGACGGCGGCAGGTGGTGGCGGCGATGGAGGGGTCGTGGTTCTTGTGCCTGCGCCAGTGGTCCTGTGCCTTGATGGCACGCCGATCGGGCTGGCTGGCGAAGTCCGGCTGGAAGCGGGAGAGAGGCTGGTGTGGGATGGCGTGCGGGTGGCTCGGGCAGACGTCGACGAGAGCGCCGAGGGAGAGGACGAAAACGCTCAGGCCGAGGCAAACAGCGAGGCCGCCGGCGCGCCGCCACCGTCATCCGACGGGTTGAGTAGGAGTCGTGGATCCAGCAAGGAAGCACAGCCGTTGGCGTTTTGCTTTCCGCTGGCCCAGGTCGGCGATGTGCGTGTGAAGGATGTGGAACAGGTGGACGCGTCGGCGTGGAGGGCGCTGCACGTGACGGTTGCCGGTGCGCAGCACGTCCAGTTTGTGGTCCCGTCATCGGGTCCGGGCGCGGTGGCGCGCTCGGTGCTTGACGCGGCGCAGACTACGGTGTTGGCAGCCCAGCCAGAGGTGGAGCCGGTGGCAGAGCCGCAGTCGCAGCAAGAGGCGACGTCGCCGCAAGCGACAGCGGGCCAGGCGTTTAGTCTCTCGATCACCACACTGTCGTCGGCGTCGGGCAAAGGCAGCAAGATCATCGAAAAGCAGAACGGGCTGCTTGCCAAATCACGCAAACTGCTCGGTGAGAAGCACGCGACGGCCGTGGCACGAGCCGAGGCCGTGCGCGATGCAGCGATCGCAGCGGCACACGCGGCGTATGCGGCGGCGGTGGAGCGGGCAGAAGAGAGCACGGAGGCGCAGTGGGAGGCCGAGGTGGCCAAGGCAACCAAGCTTGTTCGGGTCTTTGCGCGCGACGCAGAGGTGAGTGTGACACAGCCGCCGGGTGCAGAGAGCGCCGAGCGCGCCGAGCGCGCCGAGGAGGAGGGGAGTGATGGACTGCCCGAGTGCGCCATCTGCTACACTAGTAGAGTCGACACGGTCTTGCTGCCGTGTCGACACGAGATGTGCGGCGAGTGCGTGGCACGGCTGCCGCAGCCGCTGACGTGCCCGTGGGATCGGGCGAGTGTAGTGGCGACCGAGCCGCGGACGTGAGTGAGTGTAAATGAAACGATACAAATATGCAAAGGCGGCGGACTACACTTCTCTGTGGCCTAGCAAAAGGAGCATGCCGTAGGCGGCCGGAAGAGCAAAGAGTAGGCCATCGATTTTGTCGAGCACGCCGCCATGGCCGGGAAAGATCGACGACGAGTCTTTGACGCCGACCGCGCGCTTGAGAAACGACTCAACGAGATCACCACACACCATGGCCAGTGTGGTGAGTACACCAAGCGGGAGATGGTGCAAAGCCGGGAGACGGAAGGCGCGCGGGTAAGCGTCCGGCCAGGTGGCGTCGGCGAGGAGGCCGAGGAGCAGCGGCGAGGCGAGCGAGAGGAGGCCACCTACGATGACGCCCTCCCACGACTTTTTTGGCGAGAGCCGCGGAGCCAGCGGGTGCTTGGCCCAGGGCCAGGCGATGTTGCCGCCGACGAGGCCACCGTTGTCGACATTCCACGCGGCAAAGAGGACGACGACGCCTGTGGTAGTGGCCGGGTCGGCGGCAGGCGCGCCGGGGACGCCAAGACGCGGCAGACGTGTGGCGACAGCCAGCGGCAGCGCCACATACACCAGGGCCAGGACGTGAACAAGTGCAGAGACGAGGATGTGCATGCGCGCGCGCGATCCGGTGCGGGGCGGAGCAGCCCAGGCAGAGGCGGCGCGAACGAGGACGACGGCGACGGCGAGAGCCACGGCAGCAGCGCCAGCAGCCATGTCGTAGGCCCACACAGCGACAACAACCAAGCTGGCAAGTCCCGCCGTAGGCCATGCGGCCAGGGCCTCCTCGGCAGCCCCGGTGCTCGCGGGCTCCGGCATCGGCAATACCCGGTGTGGGGCGAGGAGGGCAAGTAGCTCGAGAACAGCGCCTGCCACAGCGGCCGCCACCAGGACAACCACCCATGTAGGCGAGGCAAGAGCCAGGACCAGCGGTGGGAGGACGACGGCTGCCGTGGCCAGTCTCTGGGTGGCACCCATGATGGGGGGTGAGGGGCTAGTGGTTCTTGTCCGCGACGGGGGGGGGGGGGGGGGAGGGGGGGAGGAGGGGTCGAGAGGGGGGCACTCCGGGCAAATACACCCCAACTCAAACCTCCGACACACACACACACACACACACCTCGGACAGACCGCCAGCCACGCCACCCACCAACACCCCACCTCACCCAACAACACCCCACCCCTGCCCACACATATACACACCACCACCACCACTACAACACACCTGTTGCTCCCCTACACACCACACATACACACGGCCAGCCCTTGTCATGGCATCGCTGAGACCGCGGGTCGAGTTTGGGTCGCTGCCCGACTCGCAGAGCGTCGAGGTGGCGGCGGCAGGGCTTGTGGCGCGGTTTGCGGATATGACCAACCCGCATGTGGTGCCCGATGTTCTGAAGGCAGCGACGACATGGCTGGGTGCGCTGCAGGCGTCGACGGAAGCGTGGCCGGTACTGACATACGCGCTGGCCGAGCTGGCGCCGCCGCCGCCGCCGGCTGCGCTGCTGTTTTGTGCGCAGATGTTGGCTAACAAGGTGCAATATGCGTACCACGAGCTGGGGGCTGTCGAGGCGCGGTCGAGCCTGCGGACAAAGGTGATGGAGCTGCTGGGGCGGTACGCCGAGGCCGAGTGGGAGGATGTGGAGACGCGCAACAAGCTTGTGGAGCGGCTCTGCATCGCGCTCGCCAACGTGGCGGTGCAGATGATCGAGTGGACGACGCCAATTGCCGACGTGGTGGCCGGCTTTGGCGAGTCGCCTGCACTCTCGTTTGTGCTCCTGCGGTTCCTGGCGGTCTTTCCGGAGCAGGTGAAGGACGGGCGGAACCCCGTGATCTTCAACCGCAAGATCCAGCTGGCCAACTACCTGGAGGCTGCGTCTGAAGACGTGCTCAACCTTCTGCATCAGTTTCTGAACATGGCCAGCGAGCCTGATGCGCAAATGGCGCTGCTTGTGGCGTTCCGGTCGTGGCTGACTGCCGGCGAGCTGCCGCGCGACCGGTTGCTCACCTCGCCACTTGTGGAGCTTGCGTTTGAGGCCACCAACCGGCCCGAGCTGTTCGAGGCTGCGCTGGCGACGCTTGCCGAGCTTGTCAAGTACACAACCGAGACCGGAACGGAGCCCGGGAACGAGGTGGCGCTTGCAGTGCTGGACAACTCGCTTGCACTCAGCCCTGCGCTTGCGGGCGTGCTGAATGGCGACATCGAGCCGGGCCCACTGGCCGAGGCAATCATCCGGTTTTTCATCGACGTGGGCGAGAGCTACGTGGTGCTTGCGGCACGCGGGCACGAGCCTGCCCTGGCTGCGGTGGAAATGGTACTGGCCATCAACTGCGCGTCAACAACGTCGCTGCAGCATGTGGAGGCGACGATCATGTTCTGGTACCTACTCGCCGAGGAGGTTAACCAGTTGCAGTCGGCCAAGCACACGGCTGCGTTTGCCAAGACGTTTCAGTCACTGCTGGCGTCGCTGGTGGAGCGTGCGGCGTACGGGCCCAATGCCGACAACGAGAGTGACGAGGCGCTGTTTGATTTTATCACCTTCCGGACGCGGCTCGGCTCGCAGATGCTGCGCGACATCTGCCTGGTGCTGAGCGGGCACGGGGTGCTTGCAGAGCTGTGCTCGATCCTGCACGGGCTGCCCGAGGTGTACCACGACGAGGCGGGCCGGCTTGTGGGCTGGCAGCCTATCGAGGCGCTGCTGTTTGGCATCAATGCATTGGCATCCGAGGTAAGCGCCGAGGAAAACGAGCTGCTGCCGGGTCTGCTGGAGTGGCTTACGAGCCTGCCGCTCCATGAGCGGCTCTCGACCTCGATCCTCATTGTGTTTTCGTCGTATGCGCGGTGGCTCAAGTACCACCCGGAGCAGCTCGGTACGATTGTCGAGTACACGGTCGAGCTTGTCTCACAGCCGATGGTGCAGGAGGTCGCAGCGACGACGCTCAAGTGCATTTGTGACGACTCTGCGGTGTACCTCGGAGCCAACTTTGAGCAGCTGGGGCAGATGTTTCTCGACGCGCTGGACGGTGAGTGCTCGCATCTGACGCGAGCGGAGCTACTCCGCGCCTGCGGGTTTGTCATTTCCGAGATGGAGGTGGAGAAGGCAGTTGCAGCGATGGCACAGATGTACGAGCCGATTTCGGAGCGGATTGTGGCGCTGTGCGAGAGCCTGTCTGCCGGGAGTGGGTCGGACCAGTCTGTGTCGCAGCTGCAAGAGCTCCTTGCGCTTGTGCACTCGCTGGTGCAGGCGTGCTACGTGCCAGACGAGAACTATGTACACATTGTGCAGACGCTGGGCATTGCGTTTATGCGCGGGACGTGGGGCCTCATGTCTGCCGTCCTCGAGCTCTGCTCCGAGGTGGAGACCGTTTGCGAGACGATTTGCGGTGGAGTGCTCAAGTACGCTATTAAGGCGACGGGCGTCGAGTTTCTGGAGTTTCTGGAGCCGATTCTGGAGGCTATGCTTGAAGGCTATCGGGCGCAGCCGTTTTCATGCTACCTGTACGTGGTGTACATGCTTATGGCACGGTTCTGTGCAGCGTCTGAGCTCGAAGAGCTCATCACCAGCAAGCTCTCGGCGTTTTCTGTCATCACCTTTGAGCGACTCCAGCAAGAGAACGGGTTTGTCATGCACCCGGAAGTGGTCATGGAGTACTTTGAGATTGTCGTTGCGATCTTGCGGCGTGTGCCGCGGCTGGTGGTGGCGGATAGCGAGCTGCTCCGGACGCTGCTGGACTGCGGCCTAGTGGGCCTCAAAGTCGACCACGTGCCGGCGTGCCGGGCGGTGCTGGCGTTTGTCGACCACATTGTCGTCTGCGCGCTTGGCACAAACAAGGGCGAGAAGCTCAGCGGCGAGCTACACGAGCTTGTCCTACGAACGCTCGACGAGTACGGACCGTCGATCTCGTCTGCGCTCGTCCTCACCGTTGTCCACAAGCTCGCTGACCTTGAGACCGAGATTGCCGCCGTCCTCCTCTCGTTCCTTCAGCTTGACGTGGTCAAGTTCTGCACCTGGATGTACGACGTCTTGGACCTCATTCCAGACTCGCTGGTCACACCGCAGAACAAGCACGAGCTGATGGAGCATCTGGCCAAGTCGCAGTCGCGAGCAGAGGTCTCAGTCATCATGAAGGAGCTGGCGGTTCTTTACCGCATGCGGGCAGAGGCGCCTGGTGCGCGTTGAGAGCTAGCTGGCCAAGCCTTTTGTCGGGGGGCAGTCGTGAGAGATAAAGTGTGGATGCCACAGCGAGATGCAACGGCTCACGACGAGAGTTGCGACACGCGGAGCGTCGATGATGCGATCGGCGAGGTAGAAGAGGATGCGGCAAACGAGGCCGACATTGAGGCTGCGCGGGAAGAGGCAGATGCGGGACCGGCCGCGCGAGTCGACGTCGGCGCTGGTCGGCGAGTGGCGGCAAGTGATGAGGCCGCCAGCTCAGCACCCTTGGTCAGAGTGAAGCAGGCAGTCTTTTCGCGATAGGTGGTGGTGTAGGTGGAGGCGAGGCGGCCAAAGCCTGCGACGGCCGATGCCGAGTCCGAGGCGGCACGCGAGGCCTTGGACCGCGAGCGCGGCGGCGTTGCCCACGACGGGAACGGTGAGTCCCACGATGAGAGCGACATAAACGCCGGCAGGTTCTTGGACTCGGCAGCTTTGGCGCGAGCAGGTGAAGCGTGGATCCGGTCCATCATGGCGGCCTTGTCAGCGGAGCGCAGAGTGGAGACGAGCTGAAAGTAAGACGGCGCGCGCGACTGGTCAAGGTCCATCGAGGCCATGAGCGCAGCCGATGGCTTGTCAGTGGCAGAAGCGGCGGCAGCACGCCAGACGTGCGGCGTACCGCCAACTGATGCCCGGCGACCGAGCGGGTGGCGGTCGATGTGGCTGAGGCGATGAGCCCTAGCTGCCAGGTCGTGTGCGGCCGGGGCGCGGGGCGCGGCCGCATCGTCGAGAACCCGATCGACGTAGGCGAGGGTGCTATGTGGCGAGGGGTTTGCCAGCGAGCCATGCTCTTCAGGAGCGGAGCGGCGGCGAACAAGGGTCGGCACGCTGTACGCGGCATAGGCCGCGTCTCCGCGCGGGCGGCTGCGGGTGCGCGGCTCGATGGGCTCGAAAAGGTCGTCGATCGAGTACTCGGGGTTGAGCTCGGACTCGATAGGCGGCGCCGGCGGGCGTGGGAGTAGGACGCGCAGCAGGTGCCGCGGGTCGTCTGCGCCGGCGGCGGCAGCGGCGGCGGCAGCAGCAGCAGCCTCGTCCTCATCGGGCTCGAGAGTGATGGGCCCAGGCCCAGCGTTGAGCTTTGAGAGGACGGTGTGTGGGTCGATGGCGCCGATGGGCAGCTCGGCGGCAATGGCCGCGGCCGCGGCCGTGGCCTCGGCTTGGCGGGTGGTGCCCTCGCGAATGGGCGAGACGGCAAACTGCAGCTCGGCGAGACAGCGCGAGAAGGGCTTGACGACCCGGGCGTGCTTTGGCGTGGCCGTTGCCGACGCCGAGCCCGGAGCGGCAAATGACGAGAGCGACGACGGGGCAATACCAAGCGCGGTCATTCGCCGCTTCGCCGCAGGTGAGAGTCGTGATGCTGCTTGCATTGATGCCGAGATGTCGGATGAGCCCGGGTGTGGGCTTCGCCGCATGCCGGGTGGTGCGCGCGGGTGAGGTAGGTGGGCCGGTGGCGGGGAAGGCTGGGCAGGATCGACCGCCGTTAGCCAACGGTCTGCGGAAGGAGAGAGGAAACTGTAAAAAAACTCTATTTGTGATGACGACATGGAGGGCGACATGGAGGGCGACATGGAAGGCGATGGGACACGAGAGTGAGGCAAGTGGAAAGGGGGGGGGGGAGGAAGGGGGGGGGGGGGGTCGTAAGGCTTTGCGGTGGTGGTTTGGGGACTATGGGCAGTGGGGGCAGCGATGGCTTGGAGGGAGGAGGGAGGAGGGAGAGTTGGGGGTGATGCGCACATGTGCGGCTGTCAACAGCACCTGGATGTCACGTGGGCTTGGGCCAATGGCTTGGAGGTACCAAAACCGGGCGGCTTCACGGCCACTGGCAGAGAGGCGAGTAAGAAGACACCTCTTCTCGCGCAAGTACAGGTACAGACAATGATGAGCGAGAGGACGTACGCACAGGAGCGGAGTCCACTGGTGGCGGGCAAGGGCGTTGGGCCGGGGTGCAGAGCGGTGACGCGGCCGGCGACAAGGAGCCAACGCCTTCGCTGTGGCGCAAGGTACTGGCGGAGACGTTTGGCACGACGATGCTAGTGACGATTGGATGCGGGGCGCTGGCGTCGAACGGGGCGGGCCTCTCTACGCTTGTGCCTGCGTGGGCGTTCTCGGGCGTGGTCATGGCCATGATCATGTCGCTGGGTGGGATCTCGGGAGCGCACCTCAACCCCAACGTGAGTCTGGCGTGTGTGGTGCTGCAGACGCTGACGGTGGTGGAAGGCGTGGCGTTTATGGCGGCGCAGATGGTGGGCGGGGTGTTGGGCGCGGCGTTTCTGTGGCTTGTTCTTCCGCCGTCGACAGACCCAGGCATGCCTGATCTGGCAGTCTCGTGCACCCGACTTGCGCCGCGGATGCACGGATGGCAGGGCATGCTTGTAGAGGCGGTTGGCACGTGCCTGCTGGTCACGGTGGTGCTTGTGGCCGACGTCCATCGGCCGTCGAAGCGCGACTCGACGCTCTCGGGCCCGCAGGGTGTGATGCTTGCGCTGATGTCGATCATTCTGTTTGCTGGTCCGCTCACTGGCGCGGGCCTCAACTACGCACGTGTCTTTGGTCCTGCACTTATTTCTTCTGGCGATTGCTGGGACAACCACTGGCTATGGCCGGTTGGTGAGGCGCTTGGCACGCTGCTCGGCGTGGCGGTGGCGGTCACCATTGTGCCGGGGCTCTGGCGGCGGGTTCTTCCCACCAAGAAAGAGCCTGCGGTGGGGATGACCAACATGGCGTACGCCGCGACGCAGGCTTGATCGGGGGTAAAACAGTTTAGTGACGTGTCGACTTAGATCCGGCTGCCTATCGACGACCACTCCTCGTCCGAATTCTCGAGGACTCGCGGCTGCGAACCAACAAGCAGCGAAGCTGAGGCATCCAGCTGATCTGTGGAGAAGACCTTGGACCGGGACCAGGCCGCAAGCCGCTGCATGCCGGACATCTCGCGAGTGAGGACGACGCTTGACGAGTGGTCCGACGGGTCGGAGAGCTGGGCATTGGAGCGCGGGGCTCTCGGTGAGCCGAGAGCGGACGAGTCAGCCGAGGCAATGCTCGAATCTGAGACCTGAGCGGTCATGCCGGGCGATACGTTGAGGGCACGGAGAACGGTAGACTTGGTGAGGACCGCACCGGCCGGAGCAGCGTCGACCGAGCCGACGTCAGCGCGGCGCGCGCGGGCGCGCGCGGTGTCGTCCATGACAGGTGCGTGACGGGCGCCTCGGGTAAGTGCGTCGAGATCGCACTCGACGATGGCATCCGAGGCAGCGCTCATGGCGGTCGACGCAGCTGAGGTGAGGTGCGAGGCCTCCGCGTCTGAGCGAGCTGAGGCGATCGAGCGCGAGCGCATGGCAAAGAGAATGACGACAACGATGGCGGCGATGGCGACAACGACACCAGCGAGGATGGCCCAGCCAAAGTTTGTCTTGGCGCCAGAGCCAGATGCGCCGTTGAGCGGAATGCCGACCGGCGGGCCGGTGGCGAGCGAGACGGCCGAGGAGCCGGCCTCGAGCTCGGACGCGGCAGTGTAGCCGGCGGCAAGCGCTACGTCTCCGGTGAGAAGGAGGTCGAGAGCGCAGGCATCGATGAGCGCTTGCGTGCCGACAAACTGGGCGCAGGTGGCCGATGCCGAGTCGACTTGGTCTTGCGGCCAGGCTGAGAGCGAGAACTGCGCGGCGGCGGCCGGTGAGGGACCACAAGGTCGGCGGTGCCCGGTAGGGCGTCGTTTCTGGCGCGCCACGAGTTGACAAAGGTGCTCGAGTAGATGAAGGCGGTGTTGTCGGGCGAGCCAAGCGAGCCGTCGGAGGCCTTGATGTCATTGCTCTCATCGCCGTCGGGAGTGCCGAGGAGGCCGAAGATCTGACCCTGGGTAAAGGCCGGGATGACCGGACGGATGTACAAGTACTGGACGTTGTACGACGAGGCAAGGACGTTGACCTTGAGGCCGAATCCACCAGAGCCGATGTAGTCAACCTGGAGGCGGAGCGCGGCGGCTGCGTCGATAGCGCCGGACCAGCCGTAGCTGATGCGAACGGTGGCGCGGGCGGCATCGCCAACATCGAGTTCGCCGTCAAGCGGCGCGCCGGGAGCGACGGCTGCCGACGTGTCGAGCGTTTGCCACTCGGCGGCGCCAGGCAAGCGGAGGGCAATGCGCGGCCAGGCAATCGGGAGGCCAGGGGCCGGCGGGTCGGTGCGGATGATGGCAACGGCCGGGCGGCCGGCGAGCGAGACGCCAGCGCCGGCGTTAACGGCAGCAGAGCCAGCTGCGGCGATGCGGGTGGTGGCCGAGTAGTCACGAGTCCCGGTGAGGACAAAGTCGCCCGAGGCCTGGAACGACCAGTCGAGGCCATCGTACGAGCGGATGTGCGGGTCGCCGTAGGCAGCGGCAAGCGGAATGTCGGCGCAGGCGTAGGGATACGGCAGGACCGAGACCTCGTCGACAACAAGCGCGCCGGTGTGGAAGCGGTGCATGACGTAGACGGTAAGGGCAACAACAGGCTCGTCGTAGCGAACCGAGCCGGTGATCATGGAGGCTGCGGTAGTGCCAGGCTTGATGGCCACGTGCTTGCCGTAGTCCCACTCGCCCGACTCGAGCTCGGCGTCGATGTAGATGGACAAGTACGGGGCGTAGCCATCCGAGACGGCGTCGGTCGTCACCTGCGCCGCGATAAAGAACGCAGTCTGCGGAGACGCGAGCTCAACGCGCTGGCCAACAATGATGTCGTCGGACGAGTCGCTGTTAACCAGACTGAGTGCCGAACCGGTGTGGACAAGCTCGCCGCCCGAGTTGCCCATGTACGGCGCCCAGGTTCCGATCATGCCAGCCTCGACCGGGGCGAGCGGCTCGTCAAAGCTTGGGTTGGCGAGGATGTTGAAGCCCGACGTCGCAGGGTCCATGCACGTGCCGTCAGCCGTGGAGCGGGTAGGCACAACGGCAAGCTCGATGCCGCGAATGAAAGCGAGGTCGTCAGACGCGGTGTTGGAAACCATGAGAATAATCTCCTTGACGCCGGCGGGAACGCCGATGTCGAACCGGCCGGTGGCAATGTTGCCCGAGAGGGTGAGGCCCGGGAGCCATCCATCAAAGACGGCGGTGAGGACTACCGAGCTCCCGACCTTGGCTTCGTAGCCAATGGTGAGTACAGCGCGGCCAGCGTGGGAGAGGATAGGGTCTTCGACGTTGAAGGTGGCCGAGAGGGAGGTACCAGCAGTGATGGAGATGGCCGGGACATGTGAGAGCGGAGCGAGAGCATTGGCGCCGACAGCCCAATCAGCAGGCGCGTCGAGCGTGAGCTGGGCGGGCACGAGATTGAACGGCGCGGCGGCCGGATCGATCATATTCCACGACCGCTTGCCGCTGCCGCAGACGCCGGCCGAGCCGCAAAGCTGCGAGAGACGACGGAGGAGGACGCGGCCGCCATCGACGCCGTCGACGCCGACCATGCGAGTGGTGGCACAGCTAAGATCGGCGGTGACCGAGACAAGAGCGTTCGAGGCACAAGGCTTGCCCTCGGGAGTAATTCCGGTACCATCGGCGAGAATGAGACACGACGCGCCCCACGCGCAAGTTGCCGAGAAGCTGTCAAAGGTCGAGGCGGCCGATGCAGCAGCACCAGCTGAGCAGAGCTTGGCGGCGAGCGCGTGGTAGACCTCACCCGAGTTGGGCGCAACCTCCCATCCGCACGGAAGCTCGGAGAGCGGAGTCGGGTCCGCCGTCGCCGCATTGCAGTCAGTGCCGTAGTCGTCACCCTCAAAGACGGCGTACTCGTAGCAGCCGATCGAGGTGAGACCAGCAAGGGACGGCGGGTTGCGGGAGATGACGGCGTACGGCTCGCTGACGCCCAAAAGACGGGCACCCTGGTTGACGCCAGCGCACGATCCGCCGGGCACAAAGGTGACCGAGCCGGTGAGGCCGCCGCTAAGGTCGCACGAGGCGCAGGCCGCGGCCGCATCGCTGGGGGTGAGGACGAGGGATGCAGTGGCAGAGGCCGCAAGCTCGAGCGCAAGCGCAGGATCGGCGGTGATGACAAGCGACCTCTCGTTGGGGCTGACCTCGAGCTGGGCGCCGACAAGCGCAGCAGTAGCCGCAAATGATGAAGTGTCAAAAGCGTAAGGCATGCCCGCGTCGAGATCAAGGGTGATGACGATGGCAGCGGCGGCAGCGTCCGAGTAGGCGAGGTCAAAGCCGCGGACGTGTGCAAGAGAGAGGTCGACGAGAGCCGAGCCGTCGGTGGCGGCGGTGGCACGAAGGCCGAGGGAGAGCGCGGGCGCGGCGCGGGTGGCGACGATGCCCGGGTAGGTTGCCGGAGCGGCGGCGTGCCAGAGAGTGGCGGAGAGCGGCAGGTCTGGTGCGGTCGACGGAGCCCAGTCGTTAAGCGGAAGACGGAAGTCGGGCACAAGGTGGGCTCGAACAGTGATGACAAGCTCATTGTCGGCCGGATCGGCAGAGGCCGGGCGAACGATAAGCGGCGCGACCGGAGTGAGATCGAGCGAGCGCGCGTCCGGGGTAAGCGGGATGTCGGCGTCGACGATGCCCGCAAACGAGGCGGAGAGCACAGCCGACTCGAGGACCCAGGTCTCATCGATGTCGAGGGTGAGTGTAGCTGGCACCATTGTCCCGTGCGGGAGCGTGGCGGTCAAAGTCAGGTCGACTGACTCATAAGCGAGGACCGGGAAGAGGCGAGCGGCCGAGGCACTCGCGCATGTGGTGGAGATCTCGAGCGGGCGAGCGACAAGCGGGGTGATGGCGACCGAGTGGGCGGCGACGGCACCATGGGTGAGCGTCGGCGGGACGACTTCCGGCTGGCAGACCGGTGCGGTAGGGGCCAGTGAGCGAGCGCGGTAGGCGACGTCGAGCTCGATAGGAAGGACAAACGAGTCGCCGATGGGCACCGAGTCCGGCAAGGTAGCCACAAAGGTGCAGACAATGGCGTCGTGGGGGCTAGCGAGGCCAAGTCATAGCTGAAGAGGGTGGCCGAGGCCGAAGTCGGGACAAGGGCGCTGGCTGACTCGATGGGAGTGTCGTCGAGGTGGAGGACGCAGTCAACGGCAACGTAGTCGGGCTTGGCGACGGTAAAGACAAGGTCGTAGGCGGGTGCCAGCGGGTGCCAATCGATGGTCTTGTGCTCCGTCGTCGAGGTCCAGGTCAGGACGTCGCCGGCCTGGTAGGTGTCTAGCGCAACCGCCGAGTCGAGCGCCGGCTGCGAGATGCCGAGCGTCGGCGAGATGACGACCTGTGTGGGCGAGGTGCCTGCCACGGAGAGCACGTTGCTTGACGAGGCCGAAGTAGTGTAGGCGTACGAGGCAAAGAGCGCGACGTACGAGCCCTGGGCAGCGTCAGCATCAACGACGGTAGTGACGGTGATGGTGATGACGTCGCCGGGAGTCTCGGCATTGTTGGGGTTGTTGATGATGGCGTCGGGATGCGAGCCGTCGTAGAGCGGGATGGAGAGCATGCCCCACGAGGTGACCGGCGGGACATCAAGCGAGACGCCGTCGAGGGAAGTCGGCGAGCTGATGGAGGCCGAGCCCGAGATGATGGTGAGCGGGCCGCCGACACCGACGTAGAGGTGCGGGTTGTGGTTGACACCCTCGGGGAGGAAGATGCTGATCTGGAAAGTGAGTTCCTCTGAAGGCGCGACGTAGGGAAGGTCGTCAGTGCCAAGGCAGGCATCAACAATGTCGACAGCGACGACAGCGGCAGCGAGGGTCCGGTCAAGGGTGACTGGGTCGGGCGCGTAGGTTTGCAGGCAGCCAATGGCGGTGGGCGCCGGCGCAGCCGCAAACGTGCGCGCGGCCGTGTAGGTGACGACAGCGCCAGACGGCGCTGACTCGGCGATGACGCCAGGCAGCGCCAGGACTGAGATGTCACCCGGGTCGAGTCGCGGGTAGAGGAGAGTGACGATGTTGCCGTCGGTGGTGATGGACGACGGCGCTGGTCCGGAGCGGTGGGCGAGGTCGGCGACGTCAAAGGTGTGGTACTCGGGAATGGTGACAGGTGACACGGATGGCGACGTCGAAGGCCGGGGTGTGGCGAGCGATGGGGACCGAGACCGCGAGGTCGAGGGTGATGGTGTCGAGAGCGTCACCGATGATCGTCGGCGTCGACGAGAGGGCGACATCAACGTCAGGCTGAACAACGTCCAAGTGGTAGCGCGAGGTCACGCGCGCGCCTGACGACGTGATGGCACGGGCCCTGACCGAGACGCGGCTCGGAATGGTTTGCGGATCGGCGGAAGCGTCAAGCCAAAGAGTGACGACAAAAGAGATCTTGTCGCCGTCAGAAACAACGTTGTCGGGAGCATTGGTGAGCGAGCCGAGCTCGATGGTGGCGGCCGAGCCAGCAGCGTTGATGGTAGCTGACGCGCCAGACCAGGAGATGGTCGGCGGGTCCGGGGTGGGACAATCGATTCGATGACGAGGATGCCTGCGGCAGACGAGGCAAACTCAATTTGGGTGTCGGGCGAGACACCCTCAGGCAGGAGGATGTCGAGAGTGACGGTTGCCGACTCGCAGGGCGCAAGGTCAAATTTGCCAGACCGATCCGCGGCCTTGGCGGTAAAGTCAAACGAGGTCTCGCCGTCGCGCCAGGCGAACGACGGCGAGGCGATGGTGACCTGCGCGGCAGTGGACGAAGGAGAGACGCGGCGAGTGCTGAGCGGAGCAGCAGCAGTGCCGTCGTAGCCCGCGGGCGCTGCGGCGGGCGCAGCGCAAGTGGCGCCCGCGCTGACCGAGTCGATGACATAGGCGTCAAACGAGACGATGGCAATCGAGTTGCCGGGCAGAGCGTGAATGATGAGGCCAGGCGAAGCCGAGTCAAACAGATGGTCGTCGGCGGCGAGCGTGTAGGCGAGTGGCGAGCCCGCGGCGTCGGTGACGGTCAGCGAGAGGCCGCATGGGAGCGGACGACGCGAGAAGCAGGTGTCGTCCAGGTCAACAACAACGGTCAGGTCGTGAGCAACGCCTGATTGAGTGTTGGCGTAGGCGAGGGCAAAGCGGACAGTGTCGCCGCCGTCAACGTTCTTGGTGGGAGCGGCAACAGGCGTGGCGAGCGCCGAGGTAATGGTCATCGAGGTGGGCGCACCCGATGCAGAGGTACAAAAGTCAACGTCAAAGGCGTCGAGCCACGCAGATGCATCGCAGGAGGAGCAAGTAGCGGCAGCGGCAGGGTTCGAGGCGGCGATGAGCGAGGCGGCGGCAAGCGAGACAAGCGGCTGGCGAATGGCAGCCTTGGATGGGTCCGAGGTAACAAAGATGCCGTTCTCGACTGCAGTGGCCGTGGCCGAGGCGACGGCGAGGTCGGGCGAGAGGTGATCATCAGCAATGAACGAGCAGCGGATGACAATCTCGCGGGTGACCGACTGCGGGTCCGAGTGTGAGGGGAACGACCAGGAGAGCGAGTTGGCAGCGCCGTCGACGGCAAAGACCGGGGCACCGAGGACGTCGGTGGCGGTCGAGTCGGGCGCCGGGGCGCAGGACCCGGCCGGCGGAAACGTGCTGGGAGCAGCATGGTTGTAAACGGTACCGGTCACATCGTGGCGCGGGGCAGGAAGTGCGAGCGAGATGTCAAGCGAGGCCTCGTCAGACGAGATGAGCATGTAGCGGAGCTCGTAGGTGATGGCGTGGCCAAGGTCGGCGATGGCGAGGGTCGAGGTCGGGACGGCAGCGCCATCGACGCCGACGGTCTCGAGGACGATGGCCTTGGGCTTGATGGGGCGGCCGGTGGCCGCAGCCGCGGTGATGGGCACGCCCGAAGGGATGATGTCACCCCGCCAGATCGAGTCGGCGGCAATGGCGTCGCCGGTGACAAGCGTGGGGTCGGTAGTGACGCGAGTGTCGGTGAAGGCCTCGTTGACGTTAGCAAACGAGATGAGCGACGCCGACTCGCAGCCGTGGAGCTCGCCGGGGACAGCGCGGTGGGTCGTCATCGAGCCATCCGTCTCAGGGCGAGCATCAAAGCCGACCGACGACATGTCGTAGACAAGCGAGATCGGCGCAGGCGAGCCCGAGTTGGCGTCGGGGGCGGTGAGCAGGCCGTCATTGTTGGGCGTGGTGCCATCGGCAAGGACGAGCTCAAGGACCTCGATGTTGTTGATGGAAAAGTCTCGGACATGACGTTCGAGGTTGTCCACGCCACAAGATCGCGCGGGGTGAGCCACTTGGCGCCGGCGGCAAGCGACTGTGGGTAGTCGGACTCGATGGGCACGGCCATCGAGGCGAGCATCGGCCGAAGTTCGACGTCAATGGTGTGGACCGACGGCGGGCGGGTGACGCTGGCGCCGGTTGCCGTATCGGTGAGCGTGTAGCTCGAGAGCGAGACAGTAAAGGTAGCAAAGCGCGGACCGCCGACGACCGGCGCCTGGCCATTGACCGGATCGAGCACAGGCGTCACTCCGTCGGCCTCAAACTCGGGCGCCATGAATGGCGCCGTCATCGTGATCGTCGCGTCGGGCGTGAGCGCACCCGCACCGCTGTCGCCAGCAAAGGTGAGCGTGCCGCCGAAGCGAGCGGTCTCGAGCGTGAGGTTGAAGGCCGAGGTCTGGCACGTCGCCGTGCCGATCTCGCACTCGCCGCCGACGTCAAAGAGCGCGGTGGCTGTGGGGTAGCCGACAGTGACCGCCAGCGATGAGGCGTCGAGCTCAAAGCCGGTTGGGACGGCCAGATCGATCTTCATCCCGTTGGGGTGGCACGTTCCGGTCGCCATCACCGGGCCGGCGACAAACGAGGTCGTCACCGCGAGGTCGGCTCCGAGCACCGTTGGGATGAGCGCGGCTGAGGTCACGAGGATGAGCGCAAGCGCGCGCACGGGAAAGGAAGAAGGAAAAAACATAGTTGACTTGATCAAACGAACAGCTTGTACTGAAGGTGCACAAAGGCTCTTGTCTTTGGAAGAAAAGAGGGTACTACAACATGTTGAGAAGAACGCGACGCGAAAATCGCTTCGGCTTTAATCTGCAGCCCACTCGAGCGGGTGTTGCGTTTGCGGACAGGTTGGTACGTTCGCCGGATTTTGTGCGATGGCGGTCTGCCGAGCGTCTGGGGAAAGGGCTGTCAGGGCGAGGATAGCTCCCACTACGGCTGTATAGTGTAGTTGGCTGAAGTAGGAGAAATGAAGAAGGCTCGGGTGTGTTGGGGAGCCGCGGGGAGTGCAAATCGCCGTGGGTGGGGGCAAAAAGGACAGCGGGTAAAATATTTGTTCTGTTCCATGCGGATGATTGTCAAATTGGCAGCCAGAGCACAAGGTGCGGATGACGGGACGTCGTTCTCCGGCGGCCCAGGAGATGAGTACGGAGCGCAACGAGGTATTAGGGAGTTGTACAGCAGATGAACGTGGTTGGCAAGGTTGCCAGCGGGCCGATTGCAGATTGCGCATTGCAAAGAGCTTTGAAGCGCGTGGAGAACCTGCGCAAGGCTTGCGCACTCGCAAAGCCTCCAAGCTGAAACCTGACGCTGCACTCTGTCCGGTTGGGGGTCAGATCAACTACAATGAGACTGAACAAGGCACTTAGATGCGCTTGAGTCGATGTAGGGCGGCATACAAGCGCGCGAGCGCGTCGCACGCAGGTCGGCCGAGTCTGTGTCACGGTGGTGCCCCATGGGCTAAAACAATGAATTCTATATAAATATATGTAAACGTGACTGTACATATATATATTTTGTGTCAAATTGATTATTTTGAAAGTTGTGCTGTTTTTCAGCAACAAATATATAAAAGTAATATTTTGTCGCGTTTGGGGTGGAAATATGCCTGTTTTTTGTAAGGAGGCTGTGAGACCAAACTGAATGCAGCATCGTTGACTCGCTATTGTTGCCGGCAGCATTGTCAGCACACCAGAGATCCTCGCCTTACCCTCAAAACACTCTAACGAGGCCCACCCCGCTGCCCTACGGACTTTCCAGCACTCCTACATCACCAACCTGCAGCTACAAACAAGGACGTTATGCAGCTTCCGCTGCCACGCCATCTACATGCTGACTTGTCTCCACAGCTGGCTGCTGGGCACAAAAAAATGTATGATCATCCTGCCACAGCAGATGTGGTTTAGTTAGTTCAACGTCGGCTCGTCTTCAGTCACGTCGGCGACAACAGGCGCAAAGCCGCGTGCCGCAAGGAGAGGAAGCGTGCCGTCAGCCTCGTCATCAACGCCACTGACACCGATCGACCACCGCCCGCCCCGGAGCATTTTGCGCCGCTCCCGGAGAACAGCGGCATCGAGCGAGCGTCCACGGACTGCAAGGACCGCGGTCGAGAGCCACTGGCCCCAGAACGCGATGCCCCAGAGCGCAACGACTGCCAGCGGCCCGTGCCCGCGGAGGAGGAAGAGCGCCACGCCGCCGACAATTGCCGACACCGTGGTGGTAACCACTGCATGAAGGGCGAGCACACGCCGCTGCCCGCCCTGCACAACGTTCCACACTGGGGCCACGAGCTCGCCGGCCGCCGCGATGGTCCACAGCCCGAGCGAGACGGAGATCGAGACCGCGGCCTGCGACCGCCCGCCGAGCACCGCCGCCGAGACTGCTGCGCCAAAGGTGAGCAGGTATCCGAGCCCAGCCACGGCCTTGCTCGCTGTGTCCGGCGAGTCCAGCGCTAGGTGCGCGCCAGTCATGACCACAACCACCCGTGTCCGCACCGTGTCTAGCACGAGGCCGAGCGCAAGAAGCACGAGGCTTGTCGCCACCACCACCACGCCGGCTCCACTCCGCAGCGCGTTGGCAAGCGCAGGCACAACAAGGACAAACATCGCGAGGCCAAGCAGAGCACGCGCGAGGCGCGCCACAACAGACGCACCCACGAACCGCCGTCGCGCGAGCACGTGCGACGCTGCCGCAAGGCCTGCCCCAACGCACGCCGCCGACGCAAGCCCGGCCGCCACGTTCCGCCACATCGTGTCTTGCTTGGGCGCTGGCGACACAGCCGCGCACTGCACTCCACCGAGGTTCGCCACAGCCTGGTACGCCGCCGCAACAGCGTCCACCGTCGTCGGCGACCACTCTGCAAGCCGCGCCCGCGAGACAAGCGCAAAGACCACAAACCGCGCCCACCCGAACCGGTCGCCAAACACCTGGTTGAGTCCGTAGTCTAGCCCGCGCTCGGCAAACACAAACCCGCACAGTGTCGCAATCGCGCACACGCATGCAGAGCCCAGCACAAAGCCCATCAGGCTCACGCTAAACGCCCCACCCGCCCCGCCACCGTCGCCACCAAGCACAAGCGGTCCGTACGGGACGCACGCAAGCCCGTCGCGACTCTGCTGAGCGCTCACCGCGCCCACAACCCGCCATTGCGCTGCCGCCGCGCACGATTCGAGCTCCGGCGCATCTGTGCACGGGCCGCCAAACAGCGCATCCGCACGGAGCTGCCGCGCCGTGCACTGCGACGACGCGTAGCACGTCCACGAGCATCCATCGTCGCCACAGTACTCCAGCCGCATCGCTCCGCCGGCGTTGCTCACAACGCGCGCCTCCTCCACAACAGCCCGCGACGGCTCCCCGTTCGCCACGTTGACAAGCTCCAGCCGCGAGCCAGACCCGGCAGGCTCAAACACAATTGTCGGCAGCGTGAGCGCCGCGGCGCCAACAAATGCGTCGTCAGTCGACGCTACCGTCGACATCCCGCTCCCGACAGCCGTAATTGCCACCCGGGAGAACAACGCACTACCCGGCCGCCCGACCGTCACGTCCACAGCCTTGGCACCAGACGGCCGAGTCACCTCGACCTGCTCGCCCACAGCACGTACCACCGCCCGTGCGCTGCCACTCGCCGCGCTCGTGTTGAACACCGTCGCGTCGACAGTCACCGCAACATCATCGTCGCCGCCCCACACCGTCGTCGCAGGCACGTTACGCTGCTCCGCGCTCGTCGAGCCGAGCGCAACATCGCAGCCGCTTCCCTGAATCGACACCGCCGTCCGCATCGCAGCTGTGTCGATCGCCTCAAGTTAAACGCAGCGCCGCCCGCACCAGCAGTGCAGTGCACATCGGCCTTGCTCGCCGCTGCAAACACGCCGAGTGCAACGGTAGCCCGCGATGTCTTCCGCGCGCCAACCTCAAACACTGACCCGTCCTCGCGGGTCACATACAGCTCGGCCTCCTCGCCAACAGCAAGCTTGGCCTCTGACCACACAGCTGTATCGCTGAGCGAGATCCGCGCGCCTTCGGTCGTCACGTTCACCACTGCAGCACTCACCTCAGCCGCAATCCCAGCCACGCTCACGTTCGTTGCCGTCATCTCCACGTATGACACGCCAAAGAGGCCGGCACCGCATCCTTGCGCCGACGCGGCCGCTGCTGAGCTCACGCCGAGCTCGCCCACAACCACATCGATCACAACAAGCGACGGCATCGCGTTCTTAGCCACGCCCTCGGCAGACACGACACAGTGATGGTCCACGTCCACCGCTTTGCCGGCGTCCATAAACACCCGCGTCGTCTCACCCACAAGCCACACAGGCGCCGTCGCCGAAACAATCGCCCCAGACTGCGCCAGCACATCGCCTCCAGCAATCACAAGCGGGAACGTAAACTCGGCAGGAAGGATGCTTGTATGCGGCGCGAGCAACACGAGCGCAGTCTCCAGTCCGTCAGGTGCAGGTGCGTCTGCAACACGCACCGTGGTGCCCGGCGCGCTGCTCGCGTCGAGGACAAGCACGTCAACGTGCTGCAGCGTCAGCCGCAGCCCACCAACAATCACCCGCCCGTATCCGCCGTAGCCTAGGTCGTGCACGCTCACGTCGTAAGACGCCGACGTGGAAGGCAGCGCCGGAAGGTGCAGCACAACCGTGCCGTTGCCTCCGTACACTCCATGGACAGCAACTGACATTGGCTCGTCCACCGCAGCGAGTGCAATGTCCAACACCCAATCCTTGGCCACTTCGCCCGGGTGGCTGGCAGACGCGGCAGCAAACGTGCTCTCGGACGAGACCGGAAGCTGCACAACCTCGATCACCTCCTTGCCGGCAAGGTCAAAGTCGAGATGCCCACCCACAGGTGTCGTCACGTTGATCGTCCGCGGCGAGCCGCCAAAGTAGCCGGCCAGCCACGGATATGTCGACATGTCTGGCGTCCCGCCGAGTAGCGACATCGCGTCGTCCGTCGTTAGCTGCGAGACAACAAGTGTCGGCTCAGGCCGCCCGAACCCACACGGCACCACTGAGTCACCCTCAAGCAGCGACGGTGAGAGCGAGTCCATCACAGGCGGCGCCCAGAACACAACAACGTCGGCAGCTCCATCAGCGCCCACAGCCACACGCGTCGGCGAGTCCAGTGGGCCTACAAAGTTGGCAAAGTCCACCCCCTCTCCGAGATCCACCTCGAGCGGTGCCGAAGCTCCAGACACCAGGTAGTCCAGCAAGTCAATGCCATTTCCAAGTGATGCGCTCAATGCCACGTTCTGCACCTTGGCCCCGAGCACGCCGTCCCTCCCACCGCCGGTTGTGATGTTCATCACATATTGGCTGGCGACAGCAGAGTACGCCAGCTGACATGCCGGCAGCCCATCGGTACCCGCTGGCACTCCGTTCGCCGCTGCAAGGCCCATCGTCCATGCTGTCGCCGCTGTCGGCGGCCGGAGCAAAACGCCCGATTGCGGCTCTGCCATGCAAACCCGGTGCGACGCAAAGTCGAACCACTGGTCCGGAGCACTCGCGCCCGTCGCACTCGCAAGCGTCAGCGACCCACCGCTCGCTGTTCCCACAAACACCGGCGCCGCAATCGCCGCCAGCGGATGCTTGTTCGACCCGGCAGTCCCAAACGTCACGTCAATCGTCCCGTTCGCCACAACAGCTGCAGACGACGACGCCATCACAAGCTTGGCAGCGCCGGCAGACGTGTACAGCACCTCGGTAGACTCGCTGGCCATCACATGCTCGGCTGCAGTGCTGCCCACTCCAAAGTCGACACGCGCACGCGCCACGCCAACCATCTCCACACTGAACGAGCTTCCGCTGCCTGCAGCCGGCGTCACCTCGATGAGGCCGTCCGACACCGCGTAGCTCATCGTCCGTGCATCGTCGCCACCACGCACGTGCACAAACACAGTTCGGTCACTGGCGTCCTCGTTGAACACCCGCACCTTACATCCATACCCGTCGAGCTTCTCGCCGCCGTTGCCGAGCACAATGTTGTGGAACCCGCTGCCGCGCGGATACACCGTCAGTGTCGAGCTCTCATCACACCCGCGCAGGTCGTACGTCAGCTCATGCTCGGCGCTCGCACCCACGCCCATCACGTTGACATTCGTCCCCGCCACAGGCGTCGCCACGTACACCATCGTCTCACGCTGCGCATCAGACGCATGCATCTCCACGTTGAGTACCTGAATGTCTGCATAGTCCACAGCCCGCGACGGTCCGCTGCCAAAGTGACCCACAACGTTCGTTGCCTGCACATCGGCCATCAGTCCGTCGCTCGCCAGCGTCACGTTGAACACATTGTCCACACCGCCGTTGCCGTCCACAGACAGCATCGACACAATGCCGGCAAGGTCTGGCACAAGGAACACATCGTCCGCATCACCACCAGCCACACTCGACGCCGCCAGCGGCGACATCGCCACACCGTCGCTACTTGGCTTCCACTCGAGAACGTCGTCCTCGTCACCAAGCGACGCAGTCAGCGCCACGTTGTCCACACCGAGTCCCACAATACCGTCGACACCACCGCCGGTCGTCACGCTCATTACGTACCGTGACGGCTGTCCGCCGTATGCCAGCTGGCACGCCGGCAGCCCATCGGTCGCCGCGGGAACACCCGCTGCAGCCGCAAGCTCCACCGCCCACGCCGTCGGCTTGACCGTCGGCCGCATCGGCGTTGCCGTCTTGGCCTCTGCCTCGCACACCCGGTGCGACGCAAAGTTGAACCACTGGTCCGGGGCACTCGCGCCCGTCGCACTTGCAAGCGTCAGCGACCCACCGCTCGCTGTTCCCACAAACACCGGCGCCGCAATCGCCGCCAGCGGATGCTTGTTCGACCCGGCAGTCCCAAACGTCACGTCAATCGTTCCGTTCGCCACAACAGCTGCAGACGACGACGCCATCACAAGCTTGGCAGCGCCGGCAGACGTGTACAGCACCTCAGTTGTCGCGTGGACCATCTTGTGCTCCGCGACAGTGCTACCTACGCCAAAGTGGACAAGCGCGCGAGCAACAGGTCCGTTGAACACAATCTGCATTCCGTCTGTCTTGCCTGACGCATCTGTCACATGAACGCCGCTGTCAGACACAGCATACTTGAGCGCACGCTTGTCCTGCGCTGCATGGACATGGACCGTCACGTCGGCCTTGGCCTCATTGACAATCTCGATATCACACTCATAGTCGATGAGCGAGTGGGCTCCGTTGCCCAGGAGCACAGAGTGGCTCCCCTCGCCCTGCACGGTCACAACCAGCTTTGACTCCTTGGTGCATCCGCGCAGATCGTAGGTTAGCACCGAGCTGGGCGCACCACCAATGCCAACCAGGTTGACATTGGTACCTGCCACCGGTGCCGCCACATACAGACCAACAGACTTCTTGCTCGCCGAAGCATGCACGTTGACGTTGAGCGTTTGGATGTTGCCAAATCCGACACCGCGCGATGGGGCCGAGTCAAAGCCGCCGAGGACAAAGTCGGCCATGATGTCCGCAAACGTCGCATCCTTGGCAAGCGTGACACTGAGGCTGTTGGCATCGCCACCAGCTCCGTTGACCGTGACCAGCGAGCCGAGAGCCGCGAGGTCAGCAACCTCAAACTTGTCGTCGCCGTCGCCACCGTGAGCAGACGTCTCGGTCCCGGCCGGCACTGCAGCAACCGTAAAGGTTGTCGCCTGCGACGCCGAGCCCTTCAGCCGCAGCCGCGAGAACACACCCTCGTTACCAAGAGCCACAGAGAGCTCGTTCTTGCCGAGCAGCACCGTCGACGACTCGATCCGCACGCTCTCTGTCACAACCTCCACCGCAAGCGTGTCGCCTCCAGATCCAGAGACCGTCACCGCATGCCCGCCGTATGCTGCCAAACTGCCTGATATTGTCACGTTGTTCGCAGTCGACACCGTCACCGCCACCGGACACACCGCGCCTTCGATACCGATCGACGCCCGTTCCACAGGCTCGGTGAGGCTCACACTCCCGCAGGTCTTGCCCAGTGAGGCACCGGCACCGCTGGCCGCGCTCACCTTGAGTCCACTCGCCACATACGTCGGTGTCCCGCTCGCCGGCGCGTGATACGCCATCGGAAGCTCGACATGGGCGGTGGCGACCGACGGCAGCGCAACAGGTGTCGAAGACCGCGGCACCACCCGGAAGGCGCCGTTTGTGGATCCAGCAAACGTCACAACCTTGGCTGACACTGATGGCACGCCACGGGTCGGCAGCGCCTTACCCACCGGCTGGCCAGGCACCACAAAGGCAAACCAGATCATGCCGTTGCCGGCATCGTCAATGGTGTACGTCGGCAGCTCACCACTCGCCAGCATCATGCCGCTCGTCGTAGAGTCGACCAGCCCGAGGTTGATCGCTCCCGCACCCGAAGAGACTGCAGGCACAGACTGCGGATTAAACTTGTGCGTAAAGAGCGTCGTCGACCCGTCCCAGTGGACGACGGTCCAGCATTTGTGGACCACAATGAGGTGCACACATGCTCGGATGCCCAGCCCGTACTTGAATGTCAGCACAATGCCGCCGTCGAGCGAGTGCATCAGGTTGCCGTGCTTCACCAGCCGCGCAATCTGGTCAAAAGTGATGACCTCGCCACCGTTCGGGTTGTTGAGCCGGACTGAGACGTCGATCTGGAGCCCGGCGTAGCCGTAGCCCTTGAAGATAAAGACGCCGACCGAGACCTCGCCGGTCATCGACGCGGTAAAGATGAGCGGGTAGTGCGGCGAGCCGTCCGGGTTGGTGTACGTCACGCCCAAGCCGCGGAACAAGTACGACGGGTTCTTGTAGTGGATCGACTCGTAGACCGCATCGTAAGTGAGAGAGACCTCACCGACCGAGACTGTGAGCGCAGCCTTAAAGTCTAGCGAGAGCACAACGTGCGGGAACGGCCAGATCGGGATGGGGAAATGCATACCAAGAGCGAGCGTGGCGTCCGGAATGGTGACACCCACAATGGCAAAGTTGGTTCCCATCATCATGTCAAGGAGCTTCTCCACCGGATCATGCAGGATGTTGTACTCGATGCCGAACGAGCCCGAGGTCGTCACGCCCGACACAAACGAGGCAATCTCCTTCTCGTGAGCCTGCGCAACTGCCGAGTTGTACAGAATCTGCTTGGTCTTGGGTGGGAGGTAGCTGTCGGGTACGAGGACTGGCTTGTGAAGCGCAAGCTCAAACGAGCCGAGCAGTTTGCTCACACCGCAGCCCTCGACGCCGAGCGATGAGAGCTCGTCAGCAACGGCGACAACGTCCATGATCCGTGCGTACGTCCGGACCGCCGCCACAAGATCGTTGATGTTGCAGTCTGACGTGAGTTCACAAAAGTACCGTGCCACACGAAGGGCGTTAAAGTTGGAGCCAAAGATCTTGGACATGCCCGGAATCGGCTTGAGGAGCACGCCTTTGGGGCCAAAGACCTTGTTGAGCGGATCGAGGATCTTGGTAACGTGGCCCATCATGGCGTCGATGTACTTGACAAGCATGGTGCCGAGGCACATCTCGACGTCGTTGAGCGCGAGCTTGGTCGGCGTGGTTGACGTCTGCCCGGCCTTGACGTTAAACTCGTACCCGGCCTTGAACGAGGCCTCGTAGTGGATGAACGCGGTAAGCGCCTCCTGTGGCGTGGTGTGCGCGAGGTCGGCAATGAGTGGACCGGCGCCAAGGAGGCCGCTACCGCCCAACTGAGCCGAAATGTCGATGTCGACGTCAGCCTTGGGCTGAAGCGTCAGCGCGAGCGTGCCCTTGAGGTACGTCTCCGCCGGCGTGGTGATAAGCTCAAAGCCAAGCGGACCAAGCCCTCCGACCAGCTGACAACCGGATGGCATGTCGAGGTCGACGGTCGACGAGAAGGCCGGCTCGACCGGGAGCGTGACCGAGACGCCGTGAACCGCCGAGTAAACGAGCGCAATGGAAAAAGTCCAGTCGGCCTCGAGCTGGGCGTTGCACTGGATGTCAAGGTCGAGCAGGCCATGCGCGCCCCAGTCTGAGTTAACCGAGAACAGCGGACGGAGTGCCGAGTTGCCAAACTCGATCGACCAGGTGTAGCTGCGAGCCTGCGCATCGTGGGCGACGGTGACCGGCTGCGCCAGGTGCGGGAGGTGCGCGTTGAGCGCGCCGGTCACAATCTCGACCACAATCTCGTCGACAGTTGTCGAGACCGGAATGCCCGCGAGCTTGTCAACGAGGTCGACCGAGATCTGGTGGATGATCTGCGAGGCAACGGCCGGCCCGGTGATGACCGCGAGCTCGCCATCAAAGAGCGTGGCGAGTTTCTTGTCGATAAACGCGATTGCCTTGGAGCCAATGATCGAGTCTGGACCAAACATTTGTGCCCGAAGCTTGGCGATCTCGCTTGAGAACGAGGAGAAAAAGGTGCCAGGATGCGAAAAGAACTCGGCCATCCACGACCGCGAGAGCACCGACTCGAGGTTGGACACAAAGTCGGCGCACTTTGCGTCCGAAGCCGTCGCAGATGACGGCTCGGCCAGGTTCGGCACTTCCACAGAAATCTCACACTGTGACGTGTCTACAAACGGAAACGTGACCGTCGCTTCAAAGCCGGCCGAGCCGCCGAGGACGACCCCGGTGCCCGGCGAGGCGGCGAGAGTGGCGGGTGCCGTCTCTCCCACCGCATCTGTAGCCGCCAGCCATGCCCGCGACTTTGCCACCTGCGCAGAGAACGGACCAAACTGCAGTTTGAGCTGGCCGTCGTCACTGCCACCGGCAGACGCCCGCACGTACGTCTCGTCCTTGTTGAGCGAGATCTGGATCGGCCCAGACTCGGGGAAGGTGACGTCGAGAACAAGCGCAACTTCGACCTTGGCCGACACCGCAAGGTTGTTCGATGTCGACACGCCCGCGGCAAGCTCGCCTCCACCGTGGAACAGCTGGGTGTCCATCACCGACGCGTCGGTGTACGAGTACGAGTAGGCCGTAAACGTGAGCGGGAGCTGGAACATGTCGTGCGCAAGCGTGACGTCAGAGCACACCGGCCCAACTTGGTAGTGGAACGCGTCGGCCATAAACGAGCAGAACAGCGCAACCGACATTGGTTCGCCGTGATCGCACACCGCTGCCACCGTGTCGTCGTACATGGGCAACAGCTTGCCGAGGACCCGGCCAAACGGCGAGTGCTTCATCGGGGCAAGCGGGGCTTGGACGCTGGGGTCGGCCTTGACGTCGGCCAGAAAGTCGACGCCGGCCTTGAGCAGCTCGCACATCGACGCGTCCTTGGACATCATGCCCTTGAGCATGCGGATCAACGCATCGTCGCCAGACCACGTCGCCGTCGCCTCAGCTTGCAGGTTCTCCTTAAACTGCTCAAACGCAGCGCCAGAGGCCAGGTCGCCCGAGTCAGACACGCCAAGGTTGATGGTGAGGTGTGGGAGGCCGGGCACTGGCGCGTCGAGCGCGTCGATGTGCATGTCACCAACGACTGCAGAGCCAGAAACATCGGCCTCGAGTGTAAAGGTGGAGAAGAGCGAGCTCGTCGTCGTCCCGGCCTTGAGCGCCGTAGCGGTTGTGAGCCACGGCGAGGCCGCAGTGAGAACCAGCGACGCCGATGTCTCCGCCGTCACCGACCCGACCTCGAGCCCGAGCGGGCCGAGCGTTCCGGTTGTTGCCTCTGCCTCGAACGACGTAGCAGCAGAGAGGCCAACCACAAGCTCCTTCACCACCGACCGCGACTGGCTCATCACTGGTGCGGCGTACTCGAGGCCAGGCACCGTGATGTTCGAAATCGAGAGCGAGTACGGGATGACCAGGTGTTGAGTCTCCGGGTTGATTGCCGCGTTGATAGCAATCTCCACTTGCGGCGAGCCCGGGTTGAGCACTGGGTCGGGTGCCACAACACCGACGCCGAGCACGCCAGCGAGCTCGACGTCGGTGATCTGCGACAGCAGCGCGTGCATGAGCTGCTCCGACACTAGCGCACCGGGCGCGAGATGAATGTACTGCGCCACCTCAACCGACTTGGGTGGGACGTCAGGCTCGACAGACCGCACAACAAACTGCGCGTGGAGCTGGAAGCCACCGCCGGTGGCAGGCACCCGCGCGGTGGAAAAGTCCTCGATTGCTGACCCGTTAACAAACGCAGTCTCGATCGAGATGTTGCGCGCCGATCGCAGCGGCGCGCATCCGTGGATGATGCCGACCTCGGCTTGCACAAACGCGTCGACGCGGGCTTGCGCGCTGGACGCAGGCAGCTCGACGTTGATCGGCCCAGCCTTCATCGTCGACGCCACCGACGAGGTAGTTCCGTCAAAGAGCGTCGCGTTAAAGCCGAGCTTGAAAGCAGTTCCAGGCAGGACGCCCGAGAAGTACGCTGCCCAGCCCGGCACGTTCGGCACACACGACGGCAGGCTCAGCGCCTCGACCTCGATAGACGACGGAAGGTGGACGAGCGAGTTGATACCTGACTGGGCAAGGAGGACAACCAGGTCGTCCCACCGTCCAAAAACGGGCACCGACGACTCTGTCCAAGTCGTTGTGTACGGCGAGAGCACGTGACTCTTGCTCTTGGCCTTCATCGAGAACGATTTCACCACTCCCGGCACCGCCGGCTTGAGCGAAAACACTGCACAGCTCTGTCCGTCCTGCGAGAAGACGCTGCTCACGCTCGGTGCCACAAAGTCACGGACCCGGAGGCCGGCCTTGCCGGCATAGGTGCATCCAGCAAGTCCGGCTTCGGCCGTCGCAAGCAGCGACCTCGCCAGGTTGCCAGTGTTGAGCGCCTCAAACGAGAACGAGCACTCGACGGTTGGCAGCGACGGCGCGTTGACGCCAATCGCGTAGTTCTCGGTGTGTGCTGCAATTGGCGCGTCCACACACACGGTCGCGTACATGAGCTCCGGCTCAAGGTCACCAGCCCAGGTGAGCTTGGCCAGAATCGGCTCGAGCGCCGCAGCAACCGAGTCGAGCGCGTCGACGCCCTTGTTCACCAGAGGGAGCGGGAATGAGCCGGCTCCAGAGCCAAAGCTGGCAACCGACGAGAGCGTGTTCGACAGCGCCGCTATGATGTCCTTGGGTGCCGTGGCAGAGAGCGTCGGAAGGAGGGAGGCCACAGGGCCCGAGCCGTGGAGTGAGGCGCTGGCAAGCACGGCCTTGGGCGGAAAGTGGGGGTAGCCGACCACATTGACGGCCGCGTCCGACGAGAGCGGCACGGTCCCGTTGACCAGGTTTGCATTGTCCATTGCCGCGAGGTCGCTGTCCTCGATCGTCACACGCATCGACGCCATCGAGCCCGACAGCCCGTCTGTCTTGGCATCGCACTTGACCGAGAGACTCGAGCTGGTCGGGAGGTCGAGCTTAAGATGCATCGAGCCGTCGGTCACCGCCGCGGCCGACATCTGCCAGCTCGCTGGCGCTGCAAAATGCGCCACACGTGCTGTGCCGCTGACTGCCAGCGTCACGCTGCTTGGAGCTGCAGTCGAGAGTTCAAGCTCCGAAGTGAGGAGTAGGTGCAGCGGAACCCGCGAGAGGTCCACCACTCCGGCCCACGGGGCGGCCTCGGTCTGAATCCGCGTTTCAGCCCGCCAAACGCTCGCCACACTGACTGCCAACTGAGGCGCGCCAGCAGTGCCGGTCAGCTCGACGGTGACTTGCGCACCGAGCCCACCCGGCGCGGCGTCGAGCGCCGCCGCCACCACCGCCACCATGTCCTTGGCGTCGTGCGCATGCTTGCCAGCCACAGCATTCTCGAGTGCCTCGAGGACAGAGAGCATGGACGCGCCAAGAACCAGGCTCGTCGGCCCAATCTCGCTCGTAGCCCACGCGTGATTTCCAGCGGTGGCCAGCTCGGTCGAGGCCGCCGAGAGCGAAGAAGCCAGCGCCGACGCACCGGCCGACGAAACCCTCACCTTGTTGGTTGCAACCTTGCCCTGCGCTAGCGAGGCCCAGGAAAAGCCACCGGCGGAAGAGGCGTCAGTCGAGAGCGAGACGCTCTCGACTTGAAGGCCCCCATTTGTGCATGCAACGTCGGCAGCCGTGTAGAGCGCGGCACCAGTCGGGTCAGTCGAGACCAGATCCACCGCGCGTGCCCGGATAGAGGTGTAGACCTTGGGCGCATGCTTCCACGCAGGCGCACCACTGTACACCAGATCCATTGTACCCGCGAGGTAGACCGACTGCTGCGCGAGCGTGAGCTGCGAGACGGTGGTGACAAAGCCGGGCGCACCAAAGCCGGCGACGGCAGGCACAGATGCAGTTAGCGCCGCAGCACCCGCTGCAAACGTGGCGTTAAGATGATGAGTGCAGGTTGCCGGGAGCGGGGCGGAGAGGCTCCGTCCAGCGAGCACAACTTCCAGAGTCGGCACGACTGTCGTCTCGCCGGCCAACGGAGCACGGAACTGAAGATAGCAATGCTCCAACTGCGAGGCGGCGCAGACGGTCCGCGTGTGCGGGCCGGTAAACCACGCCCAGAATCCGTTGAAACTTGGCGTCAGCGTTGCCGCTAGGTACGCATCCACCAGACCATCAACGCCAGACGCAGGCACAAGACGAGTGTTGATAAATTCGGCAAGCATTGGCGCAAGCGATGGCGTGGCCGTCAGCGCCTCGCCCACCTGCGCGGCAATGGCGGCCACATCGCTGGCATTGCCGGTCAGCGCTGCGTCCGGCAGCGCCACGCCACCCAGCGACGAGCCGTCAAAGACGGGCGCGAGCGGAACAACCCGCTGCGCATCGGCGCCCGAGCCAATCATGACTGATGCCACAGAGCCCGAGAACCGGACTTGGAGGCCGCGGCCCATGCCGAGGAGGAGCTCAGGCGAGAGCTCAACAATGGCGGTCGGCCACGCCGGCGCCAGTGCGTCGAGCGAGGTGGCAGCGCGCAAGACAATGCCAACCTTGTCTCCGACCGCGACCGTGGTGGCGGAGACTGAGACCGGAATGATCGACGTCGCCGAGACCGCAAAGACCGAGTCAAGCGTCGAGACGACGGCAGCAGCATCGGCTCCGGTTCCGGTCTGCGTAATCGCAGACGCAAGAGTTGACTCGAGAAGGACCGAGCAGCCGCCCACGAGGCACTCGGCGTGCGCGGCGTAGATGGTCGCGCCGGGCACAGTCTCCGACGCCGAGCGGACGAGCTCGCCGCTCGCCACCACGACCGGGGCACCAACGCCCGTGGACACGAATCCAGCGCGGAGCGAGGCAAAGAGCGTCAGCGGGGTATCCATCCACGACGGAATGGTGTCCGAAGGCACCTGCGCCAAGGCATTGGCCACGATGGTCGCAGTAGACGCCGCGACCGCACCTGAAGACGTTGGCGTCGTCGCGTGGATGAGAACAAGCGGAAGTTGGCCGTCGGTCGGGTGAGTGTCGACGATAAGGACCTTGCCCGTTGCTCCGCTGGTGCCCGTCAGCTCGAGCTTGCCGTGGAAGGGCAGCTCGAGCTCGGCGAGGTACGCCAGCGGCATGGTCGTGAGCGGGAGCGAGGCCGTCATCTCCAGCTTGCCGCTAACGGTAAAGACAGCGTCTGGTGCCGAAGCCAGTGCCATCGACACGGTCACCGTCAGTGTGTGGCTGACGGTGAGACCGGTCATCGACCCGCTCTCCGACGACGCTGACACCGAAGCCGCCCACGACGCCGAAGTCACGTGCGCCGATGCCAGAGACGCAGGCACTGCCATGGACAGCGAGGCGACCGGGCTAGGGGACAGCGTTACATCGAGCTGGGTCAATTCGTTGTTGCCTGCGCTTGGTGCACAGGCAGCGTGGTTGGCGACGGCCTTGGCAAGGCCGCCGGTCACCGTTGCCGCGCCCGGAAACGCATCGGGGCGCGGGGGGAGTCTGTTCTCACGCAAGCTCCTAGTGAGTCTCCCGCCACCCACCTGTTGCCCCACCACAATATCCTTTGCGCTCCCTGCCTCCCCCTCCTTGCACTCGTCGCCTCCCCAAGGACGACGTACTTGTTGCTAGACCGATGACGGCCCGGCACAGGGGTGGTGGGAGCGGACGGCTGCCATCCTGGGCAGTCGCCGCTACAGCCACCGCGAGCACCGCCACAAGTCCCAGGAGGACAGGCGAGCACCCACGCATGAGGAACACAATCGAGAAAACCAAGTTTGCGGCTGCTTGGTGTTGCTACTTGCTGTGCTTAGAGTGCGGTGTGGCCGTGCGTGCGTGTGACTCAAGCAGCCTGGGTGGGTGGTAGCGGGAGGCGGCGGCTCGTTCCACAGCCGGGAAAAGTTGAGAAGAGACCGCCACGGCATGTGACCTGTGAAATTGGGTGCTCCAAGCTCGCGTGTGCCACGTGACCCGGCTCGGCCGGCCAAAGGCCGCCGGGTCAATGAGGAGCTTTATGTGTCCAAGGTTGGTGGCAGTGCTGCTTTGCGCTGCAGCCGCTGGCCAGAGCCACTCCTGGCGTGATAAGGGAGGTAGCAGCTGACCGCTTAAGCTCGGGAGGGACGCGGGATGATGGCGCCACCAAGAGCGAGCCAGGCTGCAATGAGAATGAGGCCGCCGATCGGGGTGATGGCGCCGAGTTTGCGGATGCCGGTGACGACGAGAAGGTAGAGCGAGCCGGAGAAGAGAGTGGTTCCGGTAAGGACCAGCCGCAGCGGCCAAACCAGGGCAACCGGGTTAGCAACTGGCGCCACCGCGAGGAACAGCAGCATAAAGACCGAGTACGTGTGGTACCGCACCGCAGTGTCCCATGTCTTGGCCAGGCCAGGGTCGATGCCCTTGAGCGCGTGCGCTCCGAACGCGCCAGTCACGACCGAGACCGCACCCAGCACCGCGCCCCACGCCCAGCACGCTGCCCTTGTGTCGTGGGCCCACAGCGACTCGACAAGCGCAAGGTATTGCTGCATGACGTGTTGGGAGGGAGACGGGTGGTGCGTGACAGTGGCTGGTGTGCTGGCTACAGTGCCGGCGCGGTGGGCATCCTGCTGCAGCCCTCGTTGCCAGGCAACCAGACATTGCCTGGCAACTAGAAAGGAGCCACAAGGCGGAGCGCGTCCTGCCCACAAAACCAGTGCCGGCTTAGCATGTGGCGGGAAGGGGCGGCCCGAGGATACGCAGTGTTAGGACCAAGAGACAGCCATGAGTGCGGAAGAGCAAGGTCGGATCTCTGTGTGTGTAATCGGACAGGTTGATCACGGCAAGTCATCGCTTTGCGGCCGGCTGCTGTACGAGGCCAAGGCGCTCGACGGGCGGATGCTGGACCGGCTTGAGCGCGAGGCGAGCGCATCAGGTGCCGGCACGTCGTGGAAGTGGGCCTTTGCGATGGACTCGACCGAGTTTGAGCGCGAGCGCGGGAAGACATGCGAGATCGGACGGGCGGCCCTGGTCACGCCCGGCACTGCACGCAAGGTGGCGCTCCTCGACGCGCCAGGCCACGATGCGTTTGTCCCGCACATGATCGGCGGAGCCGTGCAGGCCGACGCGGGCCTGTTGGTGGTCTCGGCGAGGGCGACCGAGTTTGAGGAGGGTTTTGACGCCCGCGGGCAGACCAAGGAGCACTGCGTGCTTGCCCGGGCTGCCGGCCTCAAGCACATCATTGTGGCTGTCAACAAGATGGACGACCCATCGGTGGCATGGGGCGAGGCGCGCTACGCGCACATTGCCACCACACTCACCCACTTTCTCACCACCTCGCTTGGCTTTGAACCCGAGGCCGTGACGTGCGTTCCGGTCTCGGCGTGGACTGGCGAGCATGTGACCGACGAGCGGCGCGGAGACGCGGCGTGGACGGCCGATATTCCCAGCCTGATGGCGGCATTGGAGGCGCTGCCTGCGCGCCAGACGGCGGCCGAGGCGGCGCTGCCGCTCCGCCTCCCGGTCAGCGACTGGTTCACCGACCCGTTTACCGGACTCAACATCATGGGCGTGATCGCCTTGGGTACAATCAACGCCGGCGACCGGCTTCGGCTCGAGCCGAGCGGCGCGACGCTCGACGTGGTGAGCATGACCACGCCGCAGCCAGGTGGGCAGATCGAGGTGGCGGCGGCCGGGCCGGGCACACCAGTCACGCTCACGGTCCGTGGCATCGACGAGGTCAGTCTCAGCCTCGGGCAAGTCCTCATCGACGACATCGACGGGCACCCGACGTTGCCGACGACCAAGGTCATGGTTCGACTGTTGTTCCTAGACTCGGCACCGGGCCCAGTCATGGCCGGCTACGACGCTGTGGCTCACATCCACGCCGCCGAGGTCGACGTACTTGTCGAGGGCCTGCGGCGGCCACGGGCCAAGGCCAAGAGCCGGAGCAAGCACAAGCCGCTCGTGGCTCGCCCCGGCGACCACCTCGACGCCGTGTTGAGTCTGGCCGCGCCGGTAGCCGCCGAGCGCCACAGCGTGATGCCGCGGCTGGGCTCGATCATGCTCCGCGACGGCGCAGCCACCGTGGCCGTGGGTATCATCATGGCGCTCGAGCCATGCGCACGTCCTTAAGCCGCGCACATACGCCGCAGAAGCGCCTCGTCAAGGCCAGGCACGCTGGCAAATTTGGCCACCATCTCGTCAGCCTTGGCCAGCTCAAAGTCGGCAAAGTCAAAGCCCGGCGCAACCGTGCAGCCGACCAGCGCGTACGCTTCAGGCCCGGCATCCTCATCGGCCAGATGCGCACCAAACCAGGCCCCGGCCTTGACCACGCCCTGGACAGCCTGGCCGGCGAAGAGGTCGGACCCGAGGAGAAGGGCAGACGACGACGGCCCGTCTTCGCCGTCGGTGAGAACCTCGACCACAAGTGGCGAACCAGCATAAAAGTGCCACACCTCGTCCTGCGCAATCCGATGCAGCGCCGAGACATGGCCAGCCGGAATGAGGAAGAGGATGGCGGTGCTGAACGCCCGCGGCGTCGCAGAGAACCGCGCCGGCAGCGCCCCGCCGGCCACCTCCTCGTCGGCCCGGTACGTCTCCACAAAGAACCCGCCCTCGGGATGGGCCTGCATCCCAAGCTTCTCCACCAGTTGTTCCCACACCATAGCCATGGTACGTGTTGCGCGTGACGAGTGTAAGCTTGCACTGTAGTGGTGGCAGTGCTCGGTTCGGGTGTCTGGCTGGATGTGGGCAGTTGAGCCTCCAGACCACGGCCGCGAATCTGGTTGACCTGCAAATGGCCTGGATCGTGACGGGTGCCGAAGCATATGGATCTGAAGGTAAGATTCATGGTGGTATTGATCTGAACCTGTCATGCCCTTCCCCACGTGCGCTCGATATGGCCTAGAGTGGAACACGCTGGCATCACCACCGTCCGACGACCGCTCAAGCTACAGTGCCTCGGCGCCGTCGTTGGCCTCAACAGTATCCAAGAGTGCGACGACGGATGCCAGCGACTCGCACTGCGATGCCAGCGAGGCCAGCGAGTCGCGCGAGGCGCTTGCCTCTGAACAGCGGCGAGTCATCGCGACTGACGATTGGCTACGCTCCGACAGCGACGGTCGGCTGGGCGACACGACCACTCCTCTCGCCCGACGGCCGACAGAGAGACACCTTTCCCTCCTCCCCTCACAAACAAAGACAAGATGGTAGGCAGGCACGCGGGGGTGGAAATATGACCTCGTGGTTATGTAGGGTGGGCGGCGTGGGTGTGGTGGAGGTGAAGAGCGAGGAGGGAGGAGGGGGGGGGAGGCGACTCACAGGGAGGCGTCAAAACACGACCTTTTTCGGACGCTCAGGTTCGCCGCGGCATGTCGCTGGAGCAGAAGCGCCAGATCCTGCTCAACATGTTCCTCTCCTCAAACACCTTTTTCAACTTGAAGGAGATGGAGAAGAAGGGGGCGAAGCTTGGCTTGCCGGTGATGTCGATCAAAGATGTGGCGCAGACGCTCGTCGACGACAACCTGCTCTGCCTCGACAGGATCGGCTCGTCCAACTACTACTGGGCGTTTGCGTCGCAGGTGGGCTGCCGCAAGCGGCAGCGCGAGAACGACCTCATCAACGAGCGCGAGGAGAAGATCAAGCGTAAGAAGATGCTCGAGGACGAGCAGGAGAAGCTCGAGGATGCCCGCGAGGAGTCGGACGAGCGGACCGAGGCGCTGGCCGAGGTCGAGGAGCTCAAGGCCAAGCTTGTGGAGCTCGACCGCAAGTTGGTGCAGTACGCCGACTCGAACCCCGAGGTGGTGGCCAAGATTCGCGCCGATGCCGCGCTCGCTCGTGAGGCTGCCAACCGCTGGACCGACAACGTCTTCCAGGTCCGCACCTACTGCCGCAAGACGTACAACATGGAGCCGAAGCAGTTTGATCAGTACTTTGGCATCGACGCCACCTTTGACTACCTAGAGTGAGCGTGAGCCGCCAGCTGAGAGGCAGACCTTAACACTGTTGCAACCCCCGCGGACCGCGTCATTGCTTCTTGGATCGCTGCAGTGCGTTCTGGACGGCCGGCGCGTCGCCGAGACCCGAGTAGTTGCGCGAAGAGAGCTTGCGGGCGTAGCCAATCCACTTGATGATGGCCGGGTGAGTGAGGAGGGCGTCGAGCGTCCGCCACTCGCGGGCGAGCGTCTCCTCGTCTTCGGCGCGGTGGATGGCCGAGTGGCACGGCCGACACACGTTAACTCCCTCGTTGAGCTGCTTGACGGTGTAGCCCTTCTTGAGGTAGTGCCCGTGCGTTGTGCGCGGAATGAGATGATGAAAGGTGAGCGGGAGCTTGCGCTCGCACATCGGGCAGAGGCCTGTCGCCTTGGGCGAGACCAGGAGCTCCGACTCGAGACGGATGTCTGCTAGCGGTAGCGTCACAAATGCTGAGCCGTACTCGACGAACCGGACATCGACCATGCCTGCGGCAGGCTCGGCGCGCTCGATGACAACGGGGTGCCACTCGCCATCGGCGTCAAGGACGGCCATGCCAGCGCAGCCAACAAGCTCGTCAGCGCTCAGCGGGGCGGCCGCGGCGGCGCGGGCGCGGGCTCCGGCCTCGGTCTCGCCAAGTCCGACAAGGTCCTTGACCGGCATTCGGGCCATGATCTCTTCAACCTTACCCTCGGTCCCGCCCTCGACCGCCTCGGCCTCATCCGCCAGAGCCTCCTCCACCAGCGCCGCCAGCTCGGCTTCAGTTGCCGGCATGTGCTCACTCACCAAGACCACAATCATGCCCGCCACAAACTCGGGCATGCCTGGCGCCAGCTCGGCGGCCAGGCTCTCCTCGCACGCTAGCACAACCTCGCGTTCGAGCCTGCTGTTGACAACACTGGCCTCAAGACTCTCGCTCGCCATGGCTCTACCAGAGTTGGGTGTCCTGACCGCCGAGTGTGCCAAAATGGAAGTTTCCGCCAGCCGCACCCGTGCCACGGCGCGCCGCGTTGCCTGCCACAGTCAACGCGCGCAGCAAACTTTGGCTTTGTTCTCATCCGGCAATACGCTCCACACGATTGCCGGGCTTCCACTCGGCTCTAGCTGCGCTAAGTGGTGGGCCACGAGATCGTTGCGCCACTGGCCGGCTCGGCGTCGATGGCGACGAGCGGACTTGCTTCTGGGGCGCTGCTGGTAAAGAGGGCGAGGAGAACCTTGGCAGACGATGGATGCGCACGCCCTAGCGTAGCATGCTTGCGGGCAATGCTTGCCGCACGGTCCCACGTGTGCTTGTCCGGCGGCCCACAAGTGGCGGTGAGGCAGGCCGTGATGACGGCCGGGAGCTGCAGCGCGCAAGCGAGAAGGAGCGCTTGATCGACAGCGTGCGGCGGCGCGGCAGCTTCGGCGCTAGTCACGAGCCAGATGGCCAGCTCGGCGTCGCCAGCAAGGACGGCAAGTGCCGCAAGCGTCAGTGCGCTGCCTCCGAACGGTCCCAGCTCGGCGAGAGCTGCGGCGGTGGCCGGCGTGCGTTCGACGGCAACGGTTGCGTCGAGGCGGGTGAGCCTCGCGGCGAGGCGGAAGCGATCGGCAGCAATACCAAGCCATGCACCAGCGGCAACATCCACCAGCCGCGATGGGCAGTCGTACCAGAACTCACGGCCGGAGCGCAGGTCGTCGGCCGAGCCGAGCCAGGCCCAGTCGTCGGCGCCCGCCGTCGTCGGCGCGGTCGCAGGCACGTACTCGGCAAGGAGGGGCGTTCTTACCAGGCAGTACTCGGCGCCGGCCCACAATCCATGCGCAATGCATGCGTCGTATCCAATCGTCGCGTGCACCCGCGCGTACTCGAGCCGCGAGCCGAGGAGGGTGGTGTGGAGCCGGCGGCAGGTGCTCGCCAGCGCCACCACGTCGCGCGGCGGCAGGAGACCCAGGCCATGGACAATCAGAATGAGCACCTCGTCCGGTAGCGCGAGGAGATCCATGTCAACAAAAAGGAGCCTTGAGCAGGCGATGCAAGTGCGATTGGCCGAGAGCGCTGATGCCCTCGTCGCGCCGCTTGCCCGCGCTCCAGCCCCTCGCTCGTCCCGCACCACGCTGTGGCGAAACATGTCGAACCATCTGCAAATTGGGTTGGGTAGAGCCAGGCCGACATCGTGCCGACATCGTGCAGGCCGAGCCAGACGGTACCAAAGACGGCACAAGGGGGGGGGGACAGGGAGGCGGGGCGAAGGGAAGAGGCTGGCGGCTGGCCCAAGCCCAGGCAAGGCCATCGAGTCTGCGAGTCTGCGGCAGCTAGCTCCACTCTCCCGTTGTCTGTCACCTGTTCTCCCGCGGCCCGCGGTAGATGCCACTCGACCGCCCACCCAAAGCTGACTGCCGACCGCCGACCGCCCCGCTGACGCTTGCAAGCCATCGACCGCCCGCGCCAGTTTCTACCACCACCACACCTCCCCCACCTCCCCTCCTCCCTCCCCCCCCCCCCCCCCCCCTCACCCACTGGCCGGGTGTGCTTGTCGCCGTCCCTCCAACCATGGATGTGTCGTCGGACCTGTTCCTCAACCTGCGCAAGAAGGTGTATGACCACCTCCTCGGCCCGCGGCTGTACGACTCGTTCTCGCTCGACCAGTTCCGCAAGTGCTTCCCGCGGACACACCGCGACAAGAGCGACGTTGTTCTTCTGCATGAGATGTTTGTTGTCCACCGCCAGCAGGTCCGCGCACGAGTCGATAACCTCATCAAGCGCCGCTTTGCCCAGCTCGAGCGCGCTGCTCGCGCCGTCGATGTGGTCGACGTTGAGGGCCTCGCTCTCCCGGACGCGCTCGCCTTCCTCTCCGACCGCCAGGCGGCGCTGCAAGACGAAATGCGCGAGCTTGAGCGCGAGGTCGCTGCTGCCCGCAACAAGATCGCTCGCTGCGAGTCAGCACTTTCGGGCATGGGCCTCGGCGCCGGCGCCGACGCCGCCGCTGTCAACGTCCCGCATCTCGACGAGCTCCTCGCCCTCCTCACCCCGCCCGAGGCGTCGGCGTCGCCCGCGCCTCCGTCGTCGGCATCATAGTCCCCTCCTGCTAGAAAATCACACGTAAATGACCGTATCTGCCAACGTGGCTTCATTCATTGTGTCTCTCTGGCCAGCAGGCGCTACGTCCGCCGCACAGCCTGGCTCGAGCGGTGCCGGAGCGACCGTCCACGCTTGGTCTTTGTCGCCTGGGCCCGCGACGAGCTCTCGTCGTCGTCGCTGGTCGCCGCCGCGCTGTCGTCCTCGGCAGACTCGTCAGACGGGCTCGATGCGGCGTCGTCGTCGTCACTATCGTTGTCTAGCGCGCGCTTGCTGGTCGCGGCGCCTGGAGCCTCGTCGAGCGGCTGCAGCACGTCCATCTCGTTGAGCGTAATGTCGAGGAGGAATGAGGCCTGGTAGAGGCGATCGAGCCGGGCGGCATGCTTGATGGTGTACGGCTCGAGCGCGGTGAGGACGCTGCCGAGCGAGCCCTCCATGGAGCTGACCAGATCCTCGGGATCAAACGAGGTAAAGACGGCGTGCAGGAGCGACTGGACGAGAAAGGCGTTGCGGGCTATGGTGTTCCACATCTTGGCAAAGCCGAGCAGGGTCTCGAGCTTGCCCGGCGAGAGTGGGGCAACGAGCTCGGCGAGCGCAGCGGTGCGCTCGGTCTGGTTGGCCGCTGCCGTGTCGAGCTTTTGCAGCACGCGGAGCGCGTTGCGCGGCTGCTTGAGCTCGAGCGCAAGTTCGAGCGCCTCCGAGTATTTGGAGGAGGCCAGCGCGTTGGCGAGCCGCTGCTCCTTGAGGACGACGTCCTCGGCGGCGGCAGCGGCGGCGGCGGCGACGACCGCGGTCTGGTCGCGCCAGACGGTGAGCGCAGAGTCTGCGCCGCCGGTCAGCATGTACTCGCCGTCGGCGGCGACGTCCAACGCCCAAATCTTCTCGTTGTGGGCGTCGATGGTTGCCGCGCACGACGAGGTCTTGAGAGTGAAGACCTTGACGATGCCGTCGGCGGCCGTCGTCGCCACCTGCATACCTGCCGAGACAAAGCGGACGCGAAGGACCGAGGCCGCGTGGCCCTCGAGCGTCCGCAGGCAGCTGTAGTCACGGGCCGACCAGATCTTGACGGTCTTGTCGGACGAGGCCGAGGCGAGGACACGGTCAACCCGCGAGAACTGCACATCCCAGACTCCCTTGCGGTGGCCTGAGAGCGTCGCAACCGGGTCAAGGTCCGGCAGCGACCAGACCTTGACCGTCTTGTCCTGCGAGGCCGAGGCGACCAAGCTGTCATTGGGCGCGACCGCGAGCGCGTTGATGTCCTTGGGGTGAGCGCGCGCTGTGGCCAGCGCCTCCATCACGTCACCAGTGTCGTTGACCTGCCACACCTTGAGCGTGTTGTCCTTGGAGCCGGTCACAACCTTGCCCGAGTCGCGCGAGAAGAATGTGACGGCTGAGACGGCGTCGGTGTGGCCGGCGCCGGAGGCCACCAGCTTCCCGCCGGTCATGTCCCACACCTTGACCGTCCGATCCTTGGACGCCGACGCGAGAGCGGTGCCCGACGGCGCCAGCGCAAGGCCAAACACCACGTCGTCATGGCCCTCGAGCACCGAGCTCGAACCGGTCGCCAGGTCAACCACCTTGATGACGTTAGAGTTGGAGGCAACAACCGCCTGGCGCGGCATGCCGGCTTCGTCTTCGCCCACCAGCACCGAATCCAAGATTTCGTCGTGGTAGCCGGAGAGCGTCGCGGTCAGCTGCCCGTCCGGCAGCGCGTACGTCAGCACGTCCGATTCGACCGTCGTCGACAGCAGCGCCAACGAGCCAGCCTCGCCGGCGCCGACCGCGTCGCCAGGCACCACCAGCAGCGAGGTGAGCGCAAGGTTGCCCGGCGTTGCCAGCGTCCGCACCACCTGCTGGGTCGAGAGCGACCACGCCCGGATGCAGCCCTTCTCGCCGGCGGTGAGCGCCAGGAGCCCGTCGCCGAGCTTGGCCCCCTTCTTGCCCTTCTTGCCCTTGCTCTTGCCCTTGCTCTTGCTCTTGCCACTCGTGCGATCAACAGCCTCACCGGCAGCGCTCTCGCACGCCAGCTCGCTCGCCTCAACAATGACGACGGCCTCGACAATCTCGTAGACCGGAATGGTGGCGAGCATGCTGCGGTCGCGGACGGACCAGGCGATGATGACGCCGTCGCGCGAGGCCGAGACCATGACCGAGCCGTCGGACGAAAAGGCAATCGAGGTGACCGACGACATGTGGCCCTCCATCACGCCTAGGCATGACACGTTCATCATGTCCCACACCCGGATGGTACCGTCGTCGGCGCCCGAGAAGACGACCCAGGTATCCGGCTGCGGATGAAAGGCGACGGCGGTGACCATACCGCGATGGCCCTTGAAGTTGTGGGTGCAGAAGCCCTTGTCCACGTTCCAAACCCGCACCTTGCCGTCGGTCGAGCCCGTGACCGCCAGGTTGCCTGTCGGATCGAGAACGAGCGAGACCACAGGGCCGGACATGGTCTTGATCGTCCGGGTCACCGCGCCCGTCGCCACCTCGACCACCTGCAGCACGTCGAGCCGCTCGCGCGAGAAGACCACAGCACGCTCCAGCCGCGGGCCCGCTGCAAGTGCAAGCACCTCACCGGCGCCCAGCGTATGCTGCGCCTGCGTCGTTCCCGTCGCCAGCGAGACGACCGCAAAGCCGTCATCACAAGCGCACACCGCGGCGAGGCCTGCCGAGGCCTCCTCGGGCACTTGACCGCGGAGCGCATCCTGCCGCGCCACCGCAGAGCTCACCGCCAGCGGGCCTCCCGTGTAGAACCGTGTGAAGCTCCGCTCCTTGCCAAACGCCGTCCGCAGCGCCAGCGAGCTGCCCATGAGCGCACCAGCGGCTGACATGGGGCGGATGGAAGATGGATGGGAGGCGAGTGGCCGACAACTGGAGCACTCTTGCCCAAAGCCATTCATGAACGAACCAACCGTTTGAAAGGGCACGCCCTTCCCCTCCCCCACCCGCCCTACCCATCACATATCCACATCGCCATCGCCTCTATCACCACCCCCACCCCCGCCACCATCACCATCACGCACCTGTGTACATATCGATGGCGTCCATCAGTCGCAATGGGCTCGGGCCTCGCCCCTCAACCTCGCCACGTCTTCCAGACGCAGTTAGGCTGCGTGATCTCCTTGCCGTGGTCGTTCGGTGAGCGGCGGCCAGCGCCACGGTTGCTGCCCTCCCGCTCGTTGGCCACTCTCCCCACACCACCCCCGCCACACTCCACCCACTTCCCCCGCTTTAACCCCCTTCCGCGCACACACATCCATCGCCCACCCATGGCAACGCGTGTACGTCATCCACATCCGTCTGGAGTTGAACCCTGCATGCCTTCACCTCCCCACTGGGTACACTTGGGGCGAGCGCCAGAGCAAAGCAGAGGGGGCCGTTGGACTCACGAAATTTTCAAATGTTTTGAACTGCCGCCGTCCCCCCCCCAACCCCACCCCACCCCACCCCACCATTCCCCTCCCCCTTGAGTGATCTTGCAGGCGCCGCTCATGGAGAGCCTCAACTCGTCGCTCAACTCGTCACTCAACTCGTCGCTCAACTCGTCGCACGATCTCACGACCTCGTTCTCGGTGTTTGACGAGAAGGAGAACCCGCTGCTGATGGAGGCGACGTCGTCTCCGCACAAGGGCGGCGGCAAGTTGCGGTCGCGGCACGGCTCGCCGCACACCGGCCGTGGCTCGCCGCGGACGTGGAAGAACCAGGCCGAGGGCATGCGGTCGCGGCGTCGCGAAATGTCCAAGGACCTGCTGAACGAGTCGATCAACTCGTCGCTGGCGTCGTCGCCAGGCGAGCTGGGCAACGCGTCGATGCTCTCGGACTCGTCGGAAGGCTCGATGGACGCCTCGGCCCTCATTGCCGCCCATGAAAAGTCGGCGAGCGCGGCTAAGGGCGGCGCTGCCGCCGTGGCACTTGTCGAAAAGGCCTTCCTGGAGATGGAGTCGCAGCTGCGGGCGCTCGAGCGGCGGCCGCGCAACTCACCGCTTCGCAACGGCGGAACACCCGTCCGCGAGGCAACGCCGGCTACCCCGGGTTCGCCGTTCAAGACCGAGGTCGACAAGACCCGCCAGCTGCGCGAGGTCAATCTCGAGCTCGTCCGCGCACAAAAGGCCAAAGAGGCGGCCGAGACCGAGCTCGCCAATCTCCGCGAGCAAGTCGAGAGCCTCTCGGCCGCCAACGCCGAGAACAAGGCCATGGTTGTCTCCCTCACCACCCAGATCTCCGATCGCATGTCGGACATCTCTGAGCTCGAGGACAAGGTCACACTCCTGCAGACGACCCTCGCCGCGCTGCAGCAGAGCGTCCGTGACGATGCCGCCAACCGGACCAACCAGCGCAAGGTCAACGCTGCGCTCAAGACCTACTTTAACCACAACGGCATGACGCCCATGACCGAGGAGGGCGAGGCCCTCATCGAGCTGCAGGCCAAGTACGACGCCATCAAGCTCCGCTACTTTTCCGTCCTCGCCCTCGCCATCAAGCTCAGCTACTCCTCGGCCGGCATCTCGATCAACAGCATGGACTCGCAGGCCGTCTTTGACGAGCTCATTGCCGATGGCGTTGACGAGGCCGAGTGGCCGCAGCGCATCGGCATGTACTTTGAGGCCCACACCCGCACGCAGTCGGCACGCATCAACTGATGGGCGAGAGAGAAAGAGAGAGAGCGCTGGACAAGCATGTCCGACCCTGCGTGGCTGTACCCTTTGCGAGCCGCAGCGATGTGTCAAAGAATTAACAACATCATCCCCAAAGAATGACCGGATCAGATCACATTGGGACGTCGACGGTCCCAACTCGATCCTGATCCAGCACCAGCTTACCCTCCCCTCCTTCCCCCCCCCTCCCCTTCCCCCCTCCCCTTTCCTACACAGCCAACACCACACTACAGCACGACATGTCATCCGAGCCCGCCAGAGATTCTGCTGCCGCCTCCGCTGACACCAGCAAGTGCCCTGTGCCGCACGGTGCGCAGGGCATGCTCGACGAGACGTAGGTTTGCGTGCGTGGCGGTGACCAGGAGGGGAGGAGCAGCAGCAGGGAGAGAGTCACTTACCACGTTGCGGGGTTGTGGCTGCTGGGGGTTGGGGGGCTGGGTTGGGGAAATGTGCGGGGAAGAACAGGAGCAAGGCTGTGCTGACCAAGCTTGCGCAGTCTCGGTCTGAGAACATCACGTCGCTCGGAGCCGAGACCATTCACCCGTTCCTGGCGGCGCCGTCGCAGCGCGACTACACCGAGGCGTGCACGTACTGGGACTACATTCACCCAGAGACATTGACGTCGCTGCAGAGCGGGCGCGAGGGCAAGGGCCTCAATCACCATGACGAGCACCTGTTCATCATTGTCCACCAGGTCTTTGAGCTCTGGTTCAAGCAGGTCCTCCATGATCTCGACTACACCATCGAGACGCTGCTCTCGCCCGACGCCCGGCGCGACGAGTGGCATTTGGCGACGTCGCGGCTCCGGCGAGCGCACGAGATCCTGCGGATCTCGATGCCGACCTTTGAGGCGCTTGCCAAGCACCACGATCCGCAGGACTTCCTCGAGTACCGCTGGGCGCTCTCGCCGGCCTCGGGCTTCCAGTCTGCGCAGTTCCGCATTCTCGAGCTCCGCTTTGGCATCACCGAGAAGCAGCGCAAGTGCGAGTTTGTCGGCGACTACCGCGACGCGTTCATCACTAAGCTGGCCGACAAGACGCAGGTCTTTGATGAGGCCGAGACCCAGCCAACGCTTAAGGAGGCGGTCATGAGCTGGCTCGACCGTATCGAGCTTGACCATCTCGACACCTTTTTCACCGCCTTTCTCGACGCAAAGTCTGCCGAGCACAACCACCAGATCTCCGAGCTGCGTGCGGCGCTCGACGAGCTCGACGCCGTGGCGCCGTCGATCGACGTCGACGCCAAGCTCCTCAAGCAGATGCTCCACAAGGAGAAGCGAAACCTCGCTGCGCGCATTGAGGCCTCGACCGAGCAATGGCACGCTCTCGAGCGGTTCTACGCCGACCCGCGCCTTGGCCGCGCCCGCAAGGCTGCCACCTTCCTCCTCACCTTCCGCCACTACTCGAACTTTATCGACCTTGCCGACACCGTCCAGCACGCTCTCGACTTTGAGGCTGCCTTTGTGCTGTGGCGGACCCACCACGCTCGCATGGTCGAGCGCATGATCGGCCGCCGCCATGGCACCGGCGGCTCGTCCGGCATGGACTACCTCGACGACACCACTCGCTACCGTGTCTTTAAGGACCTTGCCTTTGTCCGTTCTATCGCCCTCCCGGCCTCGATGTTCCCGTCTGTGGTGAGTCTGTTTGATTGATGGCATGATGGATGAAGCACAGCAGTACTACCCCCCTACACCGGCCCCTCCCCCCCCCCCCCCCCCCCCGCCTCCTCCTCCCGGGCACCAAGTCAGTTGAACCAGCGTTCCAATCCAATTCGCCGACATGGTGGCATCGCGAACGTCAGGCGCGTCGTATTCTGAGCTCCGACTTGGGCGGTGTCCTGTGACCGCTTCCGTCATACGCACTCTTCTCTCGAGTCCTCTGTCTTTCCCTCTTTCCCATCCCCATATACTATGAGTGTGCGCGAGTTCCAACCGCTCTTCACCTGGGTACGTCCTCTCCTTGCAACGTTGCTACCGCCGAGTCACGCAGCCGTCTTCAGCAAGGCGACGTGGCATGGCCACACCAGTTTTTGCCACTACCACGCCGGGTTCCCAAGGCCTCACCACGGGCTCTGCCCTGCTTCTCCCAGCGCACACACTCCCCCTCCCCCCCCCCTTCCTCGCAAGGTACCACTCCTGCCAGCTAGCACAGATGTGCCATGCCGTCCGTCTGGGCCGGCTTCCCCCCCCCCCCCCCCCCCCGCCCCTGCCGTGCCGCGCCATCACGGATGGCGCCGGCAACCGTTCGTCCATTCGTCCGTTTATTACCCAATTGGGGGAGCAGCCGGCGTGGCGTGTGCGAAAAGCTTCGCTTCGAGTGTTCCATTTCGCCGGAAAATGAGCCGCCGAGCCTGCGGCGGCGGAACACCATGGGCTTGCGAAGACTCACTCACGCACCTCCTCCTCCTCCTCCCCCTCCCCCTCCCCCTTCTCACTTGGTGTTGGCATGTGTAGGGCTTCAAGTTCCACCGTTCGCAGTTCCTTGTCCCGCTTCTCTCGAACAATGTGTTCATGTCTGGCAACGAGGCCGTCAACTCGGGCACGTCGGCAGGCGGGTGGGCCGGTGACGCGCTTTCGGAGATGCTGCAGAACGAGCTGACCGAGGGCCAGAACGTGGTGCGTGCCGAGGCACAGGCGCTGCGCGGGGCCGAGGCTGCCAAGGGCGCGATGCTGGACCAGGCTGCGGAGCTTGCGGCCAACAAGGTGCCTGCCGACCACTGCGTGGCGATGGGCGCGGATGAGGTTGAGGCACCGGCCGGCGGCGTGCGCCCGCTGGAGGTCATCTCGCAGCTGCCGACGAGCGAGCTCTCGGACGCGGAGGTGCTTGCGCTTGTGGTAGCCAAGAAGATCCCGGCGTACAAGCTGGAGAAGGTGCTGGGCGACTGCGCGCGGGCGGTTGTCATCCGGCGGATGCACCTGGAGACGCTCGGTGTGGAGCTCGAGACGCTTCCGCACGAGCACATTGATTATGCGCCGATTCAGGGTGCGTGCTGCGAGAACGTGGTTGGCTACGTCTCGCTGCCTGTGGGCACCGCAGGCCCGCTCCTGCTGGACGGGACCGAGTACTTTGTGCCCATGGCGACCGTCGAAGGATGCCTAGTGGCGTCGACGCACCGCGGGTGCAAGGCGATCACGCTCTCGGGCGGGGCGTCGTCGGAGCTGCTTGCCGACGGCATGACCCGTGGCCCGGTCCTCCGCATGCCGTCGCTTGCCAGCGCGGCCGAGCTCAAGAAGTTCCTCGACGATCCCGAGACGTTTGCGGCGGTGCAGGCGGCGTTCAACTCGACCTCGCGGTTTGCGCGGCTCGAGTCGGTCCAGGTCTCTGTCGCTGGCCGCACCGTCTTTGCCCGCTTCAAGGCCTTTACCGGCGATGCCATGGGGATGAACATGATCTCCAAGGGCACCAAGAAGGCGCTCGAGCTCCTCCAGGCCGAGTTCCCCGACATGATTGTGGTCTCGGTCTCGGGCAACTACTGCACCGACAAGAAGCCCGCGGCGCTGAACTGGATCAACGGCCGCGGCAAGTCGGTTTCGGTCGAGGCCACCATCTCGGCCTCGGTCGTCTCCAAGGTCCTCAAGACCTCGGTTGACGCCCTTGTTGACGTCAACATCTCCAAGAACCTCATCGGCTCGGCCATGGCTGGCTCGGTCGGCGGCTTTAACGCCCATGCCGCCAACATTGTCACCGCCATCTTCCTCGCCACTGGGCAGGACGCCGCCCAGAACGTCGAGTCATCCAACTGCATCACCCTCATGGAGAAGACTCGTGATGGCGACCTGTACATGTCGGTCACCATGCCGTCGATCGAGGTCGGCACCATCGGTGGCGGAACCCACCTGCAGGCCCAGTCAGCCAACCTGCGCATGCTCGGCGTCAAGGGTCCCAACCGCGATGTGCCCGGCTCCAACGCCGCCACCCTCGCCCGCATCGTCGCCGCCACCGTCATGGCCGGTGAGCTCTCGCTCATTTCGGCCCTCGCCGCCGGCCAGCTTGTCCAGTCGCACATGCAGCACAACCGGTCGTCGCAGAACCTGGCCGGGGCTGCCGCCACGGCTTCCAACTGAGCGACTGCCCAAAGCCGTCGCTCCGCCTAGCCACCCGACCTTTGTCACGTAGCTTGTTGTTTTGTTGCACAAACTTCACACATACTCCACCTCTGCGCCTTGTACGCACCCCACATCTCCCCACATGCCTATCTTGCTGTGTGTGTGTGTGTGTGTGTGTGTGTCACCAGCAGGATGTCGAAGACAGCCACTCCGTCGTAAGCCCTCCTCCCTCCCTTCGAACTCGCACCCACTTCCCTCAACACATCCATGTTTTGGGCGCTGGCAGCAGCAAGCCCCTGGAGCATCGCAGGATGCGTGGCTCTGGTGCTGGCGGTGAGGACGGCGGCGTGCGTGCCCGGGCTGCGGGCTGCGCTCGGGCTCGGCCGTAGTCAAGGGAGTGGGCGGCGGCGGCCGGCGGGGCAGGCAGCGGCGGCGCTGGTGGTCCTGGGCTCTGGCGGTCACACGTCGGAAATGCTGTCGATGCTGGCTGCGCTCGACCGAGCGCGGTACAGCCCGCGGACGTACGTGGTGGCGGCAACCGATCGGCACTCGGCGGGCAAGGCCGAGGCGGCTGAGGAAGGGGCGGGTGACGCGCGGGTGGTGGCCACGCCGCGGGCGCGCGAGGTCGGGCAATCGTGGGTGACGACGGTGGTGACGACGGCGTGGGCCCTAGTTCATGCGCTGTGGCTCATTCTCGTCGCCATCCGCCCAGACGTGGTGCTGGTCAACGGGCCCGGGACGTGCGTCCCGTTCTGCATCGCCGCCACCGTCGGCAACGTGCTCGGCCTCACCGCCACCCGCATTGTCTTTGTCGAGTCGATGTGCCGCGTCGACTCGCTCTCGCTCTCGGGCCGCATCCTTTATCCGCTCGCCCACCGGTTCCTTGTCCAGTGGGCCTCGCTCGTCGCCCACTACCCGCACGCCGAGTATGTTGGCCTCATGTGAGTACCCGCTGCCGCCGCTGCAGGCTGCCGCCACTTCCGCCGGGCTCGTCGTCGGAATCACTGCCTGAAGACGATGACAGCAATGATGACGAACTGTCGTTGCTGTCTGTCCCGGGGTCGGCATCGCGTGGAATGCGATCGAGGAGCTCGACCGAGCCTGTCGTGGTACCGACCAGTAGCGCGAGACCGTCGGGCGCAAACGAGACGACGTTGGGCATGGCCCAGAGTCGCAGGCGGGCCAAGAGGTGCGCGCCGTTTACGGCCCACACCTCGGCAACGTTGCTCACGCCGCGCAGTGGATCGCGGCTGGAAGCAACAAGCGCCAGCCGGGCACCGCCCGAAGCGAGGCTGACCGCCGCCGCCGGGCGCGGCGTGACCGGCAACACGCACGCTCGGCTCCCGCGCGCCCGGCCTCGGAGGTGGAACACCTCAACCCTAAAGCCACGAGCATGAAGCATCGACGCCGCCAGAAGCCGCGAGTCCGGGCATGTAGCCACCGAGGCGTCGATGAAGACTGCGGCCTCGGCAATGCGGAGCTCGCAGCGCAGGCTGTCGCCGACCAAGGTAAAGAGCTTCATCACCGAGGTGTGCACGTTGCCATGGCGGGCGTCGACCGTGACGCGCTCCACACTGTCGGCTGTGGCCGGCACGAGCTCGCTACTCGCGCCGGATCGGACCCAGGCGCCGACGTCGAGTGTGCGTGGCTCTTGGTGTCGCGACGGCCGCGGCATGGTGTAGGCGACGAGGACTGCGGTCCCGCAGTGAAGAACGCGAGCGATCCGGCGGATGGCGACAACGGGTAGCTTGGCCTCGAGTGCGGTGGCACGGACGGTGCTCGTGGAAGCGCCGTCCCACACCGAGGCTCCAAAGACAGTGGTAGCGATGACGCCCGGCGTGGGGTGGCCTAGGGCCCAGCCGGGCGCGATAGAGAGCGAGGACGCAGCACCGCCACCGAGATCAACCTCAGCCAGCACGGTGACCGCGCCATCGGCTTTGGCCACCCGCCACACCCGCAGTTTGCTCCCTAGGTCGACGGCGACAAGGGTCCATGCGTGAGGCGTGTGCCCGGCAAAGGCGATCGAGTACGGCGTCCGGCGGCAGCCGGAGAGGACGGCGACGAGGGAGAGCGCCGGCATGGCCCACACTGCAACAACGTGTTCGCCGCCATGGGCCGTCGCCACGGCCTCGCCGTCGCCAGACCATGCCACGGCCACCGTCGTGTGCAGCGGCGGCGACGCCGGCGGCCGCACTCCCAGCGCCGCCCGCTCCAGCGGCATGGGCCGGCTCGATGCTGCGGCCGCACAGGCGTCGGCAGCCGCTGCTGCAGTGTGCCATGAGCGTGGCGTGGTGATGATCCCCAGCGATCGGGACCGTATCAGGCGGATCATGGGAGGTGAGACGAGTGTCGGGGAATGAGTCTCGGCGAGACGGGAGGGGGGGGGCATGGTGAGCCGAGGTTCGGACCGCCACTATCAGATCAAGCTTTTACGGTGTCGAGGAAGCCTTGTCCCGAGCACAAGGCGGGGGAGGGGATGGAAGAGGCTCAGCCTTCCATGTCAAAGGTGTGGTCGTAGTCGATGGTCGGGATGATGGTTGAGATGAACTTGACAAAGAGGAACATGTACTGGTCGGCGCGGAGAGTCTGGCCAGAGAGGCCGAGGTTGTCGATGATCTTCTTCATGACGTTCGAGTGCTTGCACGGGTGGATGGAGGCGTGCGGGATGCCCGAGTGCGGGTGCGGCTCAAAGGTGACGGTCTTCTTGGCGTGGTCCTGCGAGATGTCCTCGAAGATCTGCTCCTGGCTTAGCGGCTGGCCAGTCTCATCATAGCCAAAGAGCCAGACGCGGGGGGTCTGGTAGTACTTGTCGTAGGTGATCGAGACGTCGTACGTGCGGGTCATGAGGATGTTGGCTTCCTCCATGCCGCTCGACGGCCCAGCGCCGCCAAACACCGCCGTGGCATCATCGTCGTCCTCCAGAACATTGTCGTCGTCGTCAAAGTCGTCCATGTCCGGGATGTCCGAGTCCGAGTCCGAGCCCGAGCACTCCATTGACGCCACCGCAGGAACAGAGACCGGCTGCATGGCGTCCGCAATGGCCGCCAGCTGCTCACCGCCGGCGCCCATATCCATGTGGGTCGCCACCCATCCGTCGCCCTCGTCGTCGCCGTCGTCCATCGCCACAAGCTCGTCGTTGTCATCAAAGTACTCGATGGCCGCCACACGCTCACGGCACGGGACGTTGCGTGTGATGAGAAACTGCTTGTCCTCGGGCAGAAACGCCCGCACTGTGCTTCCAGACTCCCTGTCCGTGCCCAACGCCCACCACCGTCACACTCTCTGTTAGCACATTCCCCCCTCCCCCCCCACCTGCCTGAGCATCCACTGCTGCGTGCTTTGCCACTCACATGTGCGACCTGTGCCTGACCGCCCAACCGGCGCCCGCCGGGTGGCCACAGGGAGGGGCGGCCACCTGCTACAGCCTCTCAGTGCCCAGCCCAGCAACCACAGCCACTTACCATGACCATGTCGGACACTTGTACACCAGCATATCGCCTGCCGCCACAAACTGCACCACGCCCCATTTCCCGATACACCCCCAGGTATCCACTGCTGTGAGTCTTGTCCATGGCTGCCACCAAGCGGCGACCAGCTACGAGAGGACGGGGTCGTGGGCTGGGGGGGGGGGGGGGGTGGCTTGCTCCTCCCCCTTCCTCCCTCCCTCCCCCCCCCCTACCCTCTTTGTAGCCACACCCCGTTCCCCCTCCCTCTCTCCCTTCCCTCCCACCCCATCCTGGCCTCCTGCATGCCACCTGTGCCCCCCTCCACCCGACCCCCACCCCCGTTCCACCACCCCTGGCAGGGGAAAAACGAACACGTCGTCGTCAAGGCTTCCACCCCCCCCCCCTCCCTCCCTCCCTCCTCCCTCCTCCCTCCCCCCCTACTCCCTCCCTCCCTCTCCCTCCCCCTCACATACCTCCTCCGGAGTAAGCACGCCCTTCTCCTGGAAACGGGTCTCTTTGAGTGTCGGCATCACGCTCTCACGCATCCTCTTGAACATGGACGCCATGGCTGTCGCACTTGCGACGACGGGTGTGCCACCTTGCGACGAATGAGGCCGTCCATCATTCGTTCGTTGGGGAATGAATGATGTGTCCAGGTAGCCAAGACCAAGCCTGCCGCCGCCGCCCGACCAACACTCCGCACGCCACACACGTCACACACAACCTGCTCGCGATGGCACCTTTACACACAGTCGCATACAGTCACAATCGGTTGTCGTAGAGTATCTGATCACCGATGGCGGATGGAATAGAGGTCCGCAGCCGGTTTTCGTCGCCTGCACCCTTCGCCATCTAGCGCTGGCCATGTTGCTCAGAGAGTGTCACGACTCGCCAGCTTCGTCGTCGGTGCTGCAGGGGGTCGTTGCGAGAACAGATCCGAGACAGCGCGGGCAAGGAGCTTGGTCTGCGATGCGGTCCAGCCAACAAGCACGATTCGATGGGGAAATGCCCACTGCATGTCGCTGGAGGAGGTGGTCGGATCGGCTGCAGCGGCACGGACGCGGGCCACATCGGCCTCCAGCCACTCACCGACGACGGCAGCGGCAATTCGGGTCGCTCGGGACAGCGGAAAGCCGTAGAACCCAGTGCCGATGCAAGGAATGGCGACCGAGGTCAGCTCGTAGTCGGCGGCGGCAGCCAGGATCGAGCGGTAAGCGGCGGCGAGGACGTCGTCCTGCACCTCACCGGTGTCGTCGAGGTACGGCGCAACGGTGTGGAGGACATATCGTGCAGGAAGCGCGTATCCGTGGCTCACCACGGTCTCGCCGGCGTCGGGCAAGCCGCCCATGGCCTTGGTGGCCAGCGCACACTCGTACTGCAGCAGCGGGCCGGCAGCGGCATGGACGGCCTCGTCGATGCCACCACCGCCAAGCAGGCCCTCGTTGGCGGCGTTGACAATGCCCGCCGTGGCAAGCCGGGTCACATCACCGCGCCACACCGCCAGTCGCCCGTCGATCGCCACCGTCGCCGCCGTTTCGACTACCTCAGCCCAGCAAACGCCTGTGTCGCAATCTTCCGCAGCGTTGCCCTGTCTGCCCGCCCTGCGCTGCGCGCAGCAGACACCCTTGCTTAGCTCATCCTCCGCCCACACAGTCTCCAGCACCCGTGCCCTCTGCTCGAGGTAGTATGACGGCAGTACAGTGTCTGTCTCGCGCGTCGCTCTGCTTGTCGCATCCATCGCTCAACGTCGGGAAAAACGCGAGAAGCGGTGCACCCGCACCGCCAAGTCGCCCGTCCCACCCACCCCACGCCACCACAAAGCCGCTTCGGATCCGCGCCAGTGCCCGATGGGTATTGCATCTACCACATGCCCGTTTTGCATGGCTGTTCCTCGAGGGAGACTATCTAGCGTCTCGCGCTCTGGTCTTGTTTGCCATGACTAAGTTTTTCATCGCATCGCACGTTGATCAAGAGAGAGTTAGAAAGACAGCCACTTTGGCATTCTTGCGCAGAAACCCATGGCCGGGAAGCCATCCATCCTTCTCAATCATCTCCGACCTCACACCGCATACCCCACTCAGCAAATACCCATCCACCGATGTATGGCATTTAGCATCAGCACAGGCATTGCTTCCGATGTGTGGCAAGCAATGGAGTGATGGAGTGAGCCGTCAACCCGACCGATGGCAGTCGTTGGCTGGCCGACTACCTGCCACGGACAACTCCTTCCCGCTACCGCTCCTCCCCTTCCCCTTCTCCCCACCTCACTCACACCTTCCCACCTCGGACCGCTACCCGGACGACCGTCCCGTTCTTTCGACAGGATATTGGGGAACATAGGTTCCAGGTTCCAGGTTCCGGGTCGGCATGTCGGAGACGCTCATGTCTGCGGCGGTGGTGGTAGCCAGCCTTGTCCTTGTCTGTCTGGTGGCAACCGCCCTCGTCCTGGCCTACAAGCTGGCCAACGTACCCACGCCTGAGGTCTTTGCCCAACATGTCATGGGCAAGGAGAAGGTGCCACCTGTGGCGCTCACAGCTCCCGGCGAGCGCTCGGTCATGAGTCTGCATGTGGAAGGTGGCGTGGAGCTCGATGGTATGGCTCTTGCTGTCGGGCAGAGCCGTGGTGCTGTTGGCGGCACCAGTGTGACCGGAGGCACATACGGTGGGCGGCGGGAGCGAACGTGCCACGAGTGCCTTCGCTACGGCGCCTGTCTGGCCCACCCGGTGGCCCTGTCCGTCTTTGCCGTCCGGCAACTGCCGTCGACCAACGACAAGGCGACGAGCAAGGGCCGGTCGCCGCGACAGTTCCGTTCGGCAACCGAGACGGCGCTCGTCACGGTGCTCCCGCCGAGCACTGGCATCGGCACGATGGGCCAAGGCGCCTGCGAGGGCGAGGCCGGCGAGGATCCGAACGAGAGCGGGCTGCTCACCTCTGGTACCACGATCCCTTCGCTTGGCGACGGGTGGAACGCCGAGCCCGCGGCTAACTGCGACCCGCTGCTCGGCCTCACACTCTCTAGCACCATTCGGTCGTCGTCGCTTATCCGGGCGCTGTGCGACGAGCGGGGATGGAACGGACTGGCTTCGTTCCACACCCCGCACTTTGTGGTCGGCACACAATCGCTGGTTGTGGCGCCGCTGGTCGAGGCACCCGGAACCGACAACGGCAGCGGCAACGGCAGCTTGGCCTCGCTGACGTGCGGCATGTGCATAGGGGCGCGGCGGAGTGCGCGTGTGGACCCGGAGATTGGCATGAAGCGTCTTGTTTCTGCGCCGCTGCTGCGACTCTCGCTAGCGTCGACGTCGCCGGCGCTCGCGGGCTCGCAGGTTGTGCACTCGCCCAACTCGATGATGGGGCTGGCCGGGATTGACGAAAGCATGCAATGGCAGCCGCTCCTTGCCCCGTCGCCCAAGCCGCGGATCAACTTTGCAGCCGATTTTGAAGTCATGACCTCACCGTTTGACTTTATGGTCTCCAATGGCGAGCTTGCAGGCGGACGGCAGTACTTTGAGCGATCGAGCGTGACTGACTCTGACGACGGGGCGAGTGTGACGACGTGGAAGATGCACGCACCGGGGACTGTGACGTACTCGATTGTGCCGATGGATCAGACCGGGAACTCGATTTGGACGCGGCTCGCCGACTACTCTGCGGTTGTGCACCGCGTGAACGTGGCGTCGCCGGCGCTGTGGATGGGCCGTATGGGCGCGCTCAACGAAATTATGGCGTCGCCGTCGGGGACACAGGCTGAAGCCGGCACGTTTACGGAGCTGACCAAGACGGGCGATGTGATTAATGTGTCGTTCACCGGGACCGACGTCGGCTCGTTTGCGCTGTACATCACGTACCGACGAGAGATTGTAGTGCCCGGGACGCAGGTCCTTATCCAGCTGATGGCAGGGCCTGTGGCGCCGTCGAAGTGCACGCTCCTCACGTCACTAGCCCAGGGTGCGATCGAGGCCTCGTCGTTTTTGCCTCCAACTACTTTATGACGGCACAGACACTCGAGCTCTTTCTCCACCTGCACGATGCCGGTGGATCTCTGTACGACGCCTCGCGGGCTGAGGCTGTACACTCGCTCGAGCAGCCGGTGCCTGCGCTCCCGCTCTCTGTCGTCACACCATCGCCCAAGTTCTCGGTTAAGTTTGTCAAAGTGTGGTCAAACGCGGGCATTGCGACACGCGACCCGTTCTCGGTGTGGCGGGTGGCGTTGCCGCGCGGGCACGTCCGGTTCGGCGACACGATTGTGGCCGGGACGTCGCAGCCCAAGTTTGGCATTCTGATGGCTCCGGACTCGCCGGCGTTCCGGCACCCGCGCGGCTACGAGCTTGTGCTCCGCATCCAAAAGGGCATCAAGTCGCTGTGGATCTGGCGGCCGATTCCGCCTGACCCGATGTTTGTGGCACTCGGCTACGTGGCGACGACGACGGCGTTTGAGCCGTCTGTCCGCGTGGTGCACACGGCGCACGCTCACGTGGTGACCGCCATCGAGGTAGCGGCGCCGCCGATCTGGACCGACGAGTTTGAGAGCGAGTACTCGACAGTCTCGTTGCACCGCGTCTCGCTCACTGGGCTGCTCACGCTCAACCGGCGGTCGCTGGAAGCGCAGTACTGGGGCACGCATGTCATGCCGCCCAAGGTGTACACCATCAACGAGAACGCGGTGCTTCACTACATTTCGCCGGAGCACAACTACGTGCCTGGAGCATCGTCGCTGGCCGGGATGCGGCGGTCTGTGTCTATGGAGGCGACACTGGTGCGCCCGTCGGGGCGGCGGACGCGGCTGCCACTGGAGCGTGTGTACGACACGCTCGCGGTGTACTCGCTGCGGGTGGACTTGCCGTCGGACGAGATCGGGCCCGCGCTGCTGGAGATCAAAGTCGACGGAGTGCACATTGCGCGGTCGCCGTTTGTGGTGTACGTCCACGACGTGTCGCCGGTCAACACGACGCTTGTGCTGAAGGACGGCGAGACCGGCGAGCCTGTGAGCTGGGAGCTGGCGGACATGGACGACTTTACAGGCAGCCCGATTTCGGACTTGCTGCGGACGCCGCAACTTGTGGCGGGCAAGTTGTACCAGGCAGACGTGATGCTGCGGGCAAAGGACGGACGAGTGCCGATGCTGCGCTACGAGGCGTGGTGCCCGCTGACACTTGCGATCGGGCCGCGGGTTGTGGTTCACTCCAAGAAGTGGCACGAGTCGTCCAAGGTTGAGATCCTCTTTACGCCGCTCGGCAACTCGCCGCTGGAGCGCGACTTTCCGGTCATCAACGTCGCGTTCCGCGGTTGCCCGGGTCAAGTCTCGCAGTATTGGGCTCGGGGCGAGGTCTTTTCGTTCTGCGTGGTGGATCCAGGCGTGCACTTTGGGCTCATCCGGGTGCGGGAGCTGATGGCGTCGCGCGAGCAGCACCTGCTGGACCAGATTGTTGCACTTGCGCGACAGCAGGCGCCGCGCAACCCGCATGTGGCCCTCGCAGCGGCAATGGAGGAAGGGCACACGATGGTGCCGAGCGGCCTGCTGCGCGGGCGGCTCAAGCCGGAGCTGGCAAGCTCGCTTGGGCGGACAGCCACAGAGCTGTCGGCGGCGTCACTAGTGGATCTGTTCCGGATGTCGGATGCCATAGAGCGGCCATCACCGCAGATGTTCAACGTGACGGTGGCATCCGCGCTGGCTAGTCTGGGGCGGACGCGACGGCGTAATGGACCGGCGCGTGATGACGATCTGTACGAGTCGAACTCGTCGGTATCGCGGCTGCAGGGACGGGCGCTGCCTGTGGTACAGGACGAGGGTAACCACCTGTGCGCAACGACGCTCTCTGTCCTCCCTCCGGCACTGTCTGTGCAGAGGTGTGGAACGCAGGCGTCGCGTGGCGACGACATTGACACGGCCTGGTCGGTTGGCAACTCAGCGATGGCGTCGATGGACGCAGCGTTGGCGTCATGGACGCAAGCGCAATGGATGTCACAGCCGCTTGGCCGGCTGCCGCAGTCCGCGGTCGACTCGCCGACCAATTCTGTGGTCATCAAGTCAGAGTTTCTGGCTGTGCGGCGGCCGTCGCGGGCGTCGTCGACCGTGTCCAAGATGACGGGCGACGACGGACGTGACGACTACCGCGATGGGCTGTTTGAGAGCGTGTCTGCGTCGTCGATTGTGACGGAGCAGTCGCTAGCGCGACCGGCCATGCCAGCGACGCGGTCAAGCCAGCTGATGCGCAAGGTTTTTGTGCTCGACGTCTCCGAGTCGATGCAGGGCCTGCAAACGATCCGCAAGTCGTCGTCGCAAAAGGTGCAAGTGAGGCGGGCAGAGATGGCACGGGCGGACTTGCTTGCCGAGCTCGACAAGCTCCCTCTCGACGCGCAGTTTGAGGTTCTCAAGTTTGGCAACAAGGTCATTCCGCTCTTCCACGGTCTCCAGTCGGTACGGTCGTCGCGGATTTCGCGGGCGCGCAAGTTTGTGCTCTCGGCCAACACACCCGATGAGATCAACACGCTTGCGCCCAACTCGAACATGTATCTGGGACTCGAGACTGCGTTTGTGCACCCACAGTACGGCAATGCCACCCACGTGGTGCTCTACACCGACGGCGAGCCCGAGCTGCGCGCCGGCGGCACCTCAACGCCGATGTGCTCGTACCCTGTCGAGGTCCGAGCACTCAAGGAGGAGATTGTGGCGCCGTCGACCAAGGAGCTCTTCTTTAACGGGCGCTCAGTCATTGTTGAGATCCGCCTGTATGCGCCGCAAAAGGCCTCGGTCCCGTGGATGGAAGAGTTTATCGCGGGCACCTCACCCGAGTCGTGCGTCCGCGTCATCGGTCCTATCATCGAGAATGAGCTGCATCCTCCGCGCGACTTTGCGAACATCTAGGCTGCTATGGTGCGATAGTTAGTGGCGACGGCGGCGGTGGCCACGACCCTTAAACCGCTTGTTCTTCTTGCTCTTTCTGGCCTTCTTGGCCTTGGACTTTTTGCCCTTGGACTTCTTGGCCTTCTTGGCCTTCTTGGCCTTCTTGACCTTCTTGACCTTCTTGGCCTTCTTGGCCTTTTTGGCCTTTTTGACCTTCTTGGGCTTTGCCTTCACGGGGCGGCGATGGGCCGAGTCTGAGTCTGAGCCTGAGCCTGAGCCCGAGTGGGAGCCGGAGCCTGAGCCTGAGCCCAAATGGGAGCCCGAGCTAGAGCCTGAGGACGAGCCCGAACCCGAGCCCGAGTAGGATCCGGATCCGGAGCCGGAGCCCGAACCTGAGTAGGAGCCCGAGCCCGAGCCCGAGCCCGAGCCCGAGCCAGAGCCCGAGTCCGAGCCGGAGCCCGAGTAGGAGCCCGAGCCGGAGCCCGAGCCGGAGCCGGAGCCCGAACCCGAGCCGGAGCCGGAGCCCGAACCCGAGCCGGAGCCCGAGCCGGAGCCGGAGCCCGAGCCGGAGCCGGCACCGACTACACCGCCACCGCTGACAAGGGCCTGGATCTTGGCGTTCTTCTTGTTGTCGGAGAAGGGATAGACCGAGTTGATAAAGGCCTTGTCGGTGTTTGTCAGCTCGGTGTTCCACCCGGTGACAAACGACTTGTCGGTGACGAGCTCGGCAGCGATGGGGTACTCCATGATGGAGTTTTTGTCGTACTTGGAGTACTGGGTGGCATGCTTGGACTTGAGGACCTGCTCCTTGGTCTGGTCGCGCGACCAACCCTGCTTTGCGTAGTACTTGTAGACTGCCTCCTCGTCCCAGGGGATTTTGGCCATCGGGTGCTGGTGCTCGTGGGTGAGGCCGATCATGTGGCCGGTCTCGTGGAGGACGACACGGCGGTACTCGCGATCGGTCGAGTCCTCAGTGAGCCAGCCAAAGTTCATGGTGTGCTTGGACTTTGCAATGCGCTTGTTGTCGGTCCCGACGTACGAGTACGAGCCACCCTTTTGAAAGTCGACGCGGATGTCGGCGCTCTTGGCCGACTTGACGATCTTGAACTTGAGGTTGGCATACTGCAGCCACTCCTTGGCGATGGCAAAACACTTGTCCTGCACCGCCTTTGATCCCGAGAGAAAGTGCCACTTGATGGTCGCCCCCACCGGCCACGCCTTGCCCTCACCTGTTCCCGCCACCCCCCCAGCCCATCACTGTCTGTGAATCACGCACTGGCCACCACCACCACCACCACCACCACCACCACCACCACCTCCCCCATCATGTCTTGCTGATGGCCGATGCGTACCCAGCACAGCCTTCTGCCCGCTGCGGCGCTTGGTGACGCCGGCCTCGGCCTTGTCCGACTCGGCGTCTTCGGCACGGACCGATGGCAGGGCACCACAGCCCTTCAGGTCGGCCAACCAGGTGGCGTCCGACATAGAGTCAGAAGACGAGTACGAGGACGAGTACGACGACATTGGGGCAACAATGCAGAGTCGAGTGTGTGCTTGTGTGTGTGGTGTGTGGGTGAGATGTCACCCCTGTAGTAGCTAGCCCTCCTCCCCTGCCTGGCCCTTGCTGATGCTGGTGCGCCTGGCTGTTCTCCCGTTTTCCCAGCCAATGCCACAAAACCTTCGTTGTCACCCATTGTGCTGATCGATGGACGGCATTGGGATGGCAATGGTGCTGCAGAGGGGGGATGGGACAAGTGTGGTGGCGGCGGTGGTGGTGGTGGTGGTGATAGTGATAGTGGTGGTGTTGGGTATGATGGATGGGCGTGTGGATGGTGAGTGCGATGTGTGTGATGTGTGATGATGGTTACGTGGACGGACGTTGTACAGCTGTTGGCCATCAAGAACCATGTAGGGAGGGCTTTGGTGGCATTGATGGATGCGGGCTGAAGTAGAGGAGGAGGTAGATGGCGATGACGGTGGCAATGGCAATGGCAATGGCAATGGCGATGGCGATGGCGATGACGATCATCTTGGTCCTGGTCGTGGTCCTGGTCGTGGTCGTGGTCCTGGTCCTGGCTCTGCCGATGTGGTGGCAGGAACAGGCACTTCACCCTCAGCCTCATGTCGTACTCGTACTCTGACCACGGCCGCGGCAACAACGGGGACTACTACTCGTACTACTACTCGGATGAGGTAGGTGCCAGCCCATGCACCATGCCCATCATCCCCCCCCCCCCCCCCCCCCCTCCCCCCCCCTCCCCCACCATTTGCTGCCACTACCCCATTGCCTCCTCCACCCGCCCTCCCCAAAAAAAATGCCCTCAGCCGACCAACTACCAGGCCTTCCCGGCCATCTGCGCTACTGTGTGGGCTACTCGAGGCGCCACACAGCGTAGAGGCCGTACATGTAGCACAACCACCATGTTGCGGTGGGCGTGGCGGTGTGTGTGGGCTGAACCCGTCGTCTATGCCGTCATTCTCCCCGGGTGAACCGCAGCTGCCCCGTGGCCGCGGCATCCGTTGCTCCCGCCGGGTGGTACCTGGAACAGGCCGCGGGCGCTTGCGGTGGCGGTTGCGGGGGACCGAAGAGCCAGGGGCGGGAAGGCAGGGAATGAGTGGATGAGAAGGGACGCGGAGTTCTCCTGCGTGCTCGTGTTTGTGTGTGTTTGTGTGTGTCTGTGTGTGTCTGTGGGCTGGCCGATGTCAGCTGGGCGAGGTGCGGCGTCTCTGCCGCAGCGGGAGTGACTCACCATGGCGTGGCCGCTGTGTGGCCGGTGTGTGTGCGTCGAACAGGATGTGAACGCGAAGAAGTTGGCCGAGGCGACGCGGGCCAAGACTGTGTCGAAGAACGAGCGCGGGTCATCGCGGGCAAGCAAGGGCGCGTCGCAGCGGCAGTCGTCGTCGCGGGCTGCGGGCAAGTCAAGCTCGGCGCGCAAGTCGTCGTCGCGGGCCGAGCCGCGGGCGTCGTCGTCGCGGCAAAAGTCCGAGAGCAAGCCCCGGCCGCCGTCGGAGCTGAACCAGCCGCGGGCCTCGTTCCGCGAGACTGTCTCGTACGGTCGCACCGAGGGCGCGGCCGATGCGGCCGAGCCTGCAGAGAAGAAGGCCAAGTGCAAGAAGCCTGTGATCAAGACGCAAGCTGAGGACGGGACCACTCTGTACTGTGGCACCACTGGCTCGGACTGGATCAAGGTCCTCATCTCGCTCGGCCTGCTGTGGACCTTTATGGCCATCTACTTCTGGTTCCTCTTCACCGTTTTCCTCGCCGTCGAGTTCCCCAACGAGTTGTAACCAACGTCAGATTGAACCGATCCTATCTGTGCGCCGCTGCGCCAGCCGAGCATCCCGACAGAGGTAACAGTGTAGCCAGTCCTGCGTGCGTGCGGAGCAGGTAGCGGTAGCGACAGTGACAGCGAGAGCGAGAGCGGGGCGGGGGAGAGTAGGGTGCAGCATCTCGTGATCCGAGCATGGCGCGGCCGTCCTGGCCCGTGTGTGCCATCGGACCGATCCCTCGGATGGACCTGTCGTTCCCTGGATGCCATGATCTCTGAGCGAGCAGTGACCGAGTCAGCCGAGTCTGCCTTGACCGGCACACTTGTCGCACTCTGCTCTTCCACCATGTTCCGGCTATGCGTGCCGACGACCGAGCCGCTCCCAGACCGCGGAAAGAAGCGCCTGCTTGCCGCTGTGGCCGACCCCACCGACCTGACCGAGTACTTTCGGCAGCGCCGCCAGGTACGCCGCATGCCCACGTGTGTGTGGAAGGGAGGGAGTGTGGGAGTGTGGGTGGTGGGCGTGAGCGGTGTTCGGCGAGTCGCGCATGCGATGGCACACTGCGATGTGTGTATGGTGGGGGGGGGGGAGGGGGGGAGGGGGGGGGGAAGGGGATACTTACGGGCAGTCGCGGGCGGATGACGGGATGGTGGTGATGGTGGTTGTGATGGCGATGGTGATGGCGATGATGGTGTGCAGCTGGTGGCCGGGATCAAGAGTGCCTACGTGCACTCGGAGACAAACTTGGGCGCGTACGAAGCGTTCCTCCCCTGGGCTGGGGCCATGGTGGCGCTGGCGGACGCGTTTGACGAGCAGACACGGGATGCGGTGCAAAAGTTCCACTTTACGTGGTCGACGGCGAGTCTGCGGCATGTGGCGGCGTCGGATGTGGCGGTGGCGAGCCACGGCAACAGCGGCGCCGGATCGTCCAGCTCGGGCGCGACTGGGCCCAAACCGACAGTGCTCTCGCTCAAGTCTGCGCGGTTTGAGCTGGTGATGATTGTGGCGTCGCTGGGCATGCAGCACTGGGCGATGGCGCACGCAGCGCTGGACGACTCGGCGCAGGCTGCAGGCGACGGCGGCTCGGCCGAGCCGACGGTGGCGGCGCTCAAGGCGGCGTACACCTCGCTGCGAGCGGCGGCAGGCGTCTTCATCGAGCTCGAGAGGCTGGTGGCGGCGTTTGTGGATGCGCCAGACGCAGAGCACCTGCCACTAGAGGCGACGCCCGCGGGTGCGACGTTGCTCATCGAGTGGGCACGGGCCGAGGCAGAGGCGTGCCTGCTGTTCTCGACTACGCTCGAGGGCAAGGTGAGCGGCAAGCTGGCCGCTCGCATTGCAGCGTCGGTGGCGGTGCGCTTCGGGCGTGCGGCCGATGTCGCGACCAACAGCGGGTGCGACAGCGCCATTCTGCCGTATTTGACGATGCGCGGCGGGCTGGCGCGCGCGACAGCACTGCGGCACCAGGCCGCGATGGCCAGCGAGGCCGGTGAGCATGGGGTGGCGTGCGCGTACATTGACATGGCGACGGAAGCCATGGGAGGCGTTGTCGAGCTCCTAGCGTCAATCAAGTCGTCCAAGGGCCTGCTCTCGTCGGTGCTCGGCGGGGGCAACCCAGCGGCGCGGTTCCGCGCACTGGTGCCACTCGCGAGCAGCGAGGTCAAGGCGATCGAGGCGGCGGCAAAGAGCTACCACCACGACAACGACAACGTGTACTACGAGCCGGTGCCCAAAGCGTCGACGCTCGAGCTTGCCGAGGCCGCCAGCGTGGCGGCGCCGACCGAGCTCGACATGCCGCCGCCGGCCTTTGTCGACGTCGCGCTCAAGCCCGAGGAGGAATCGACGTGCTGCATCAGCTGAAGGCGGAGGAGGCGCGTGCTCGAGTGCGCGCGAGGGCCGCGTGGCGAGCCGAGCGGGCGCGGGCGAGCGTAATCTCGGCCGGGGTCGCCAGGGCGAGGCACTGTGCGCCGCCTGTTGGTTCGCGCTTAAACACAACAGCATCGATCTGAGCCCGGATGGAGAGCCGGCGAGCGACAAAGGCGCGGTCATCAGCCGAGAGCTGCTCCGCCGACGCCAGCGTCTGCAGCTGCGACTTGAGCCAGACGTCTGCGCGGAGGAGAGACGATGGCGCGGCGGCAAGGGCGGCCGCCGGCGCCAGAGCCATGCCGCGCTTGCGCGGGCGGCCCGGCCCGGCAGCGCGGGCAGCGCGGGCCTCCTCGCGCGCCACCGCCACTGCCGGCGCCAAGACAGGCGCGCGAGCGTTCTGCAACCGCGCCCGCTCGGCGGCGCGCGCCCGCAGCGCAGCATGTGTCGTCGCAAACTGGCGCGACCGCAACATGCCCACGATCTCGCTTCGCGAGCGGCGCGGCAGCAGTGCCGACGCCAGCTCGAGAAAGGTGGCAAAGTCTGGAGCCATGTCGCGGGCCTTGTGCAGGGCGGCGAGCTCGGTCCGTCGCCACGGCTTCTGCCGGCCCAGCCCACCGGCATCATCATCATCGTTGTCGCCCGCACCCGCATCCGCACCTGCGCCCGCACCCGGTCTTGCCAGAGCAGGCGCCTCGCCACGCGAGTAGCGGGCCTCAACGCCCTGCACCGCCCGGCCACCACCACCACCACCGCCGCCGCCGCCGCCGCCGCCACTACCGCCTCCCTCGAGCAGGCTGGCCAGCGCCGCCGACGTCGACGGCTGGCTGGCCCGTGGTGCCGTCGCTGCCAGCGCCTGGCTTGCCGGCACCAGGGAGAACGAGGTTGGCATGAGGGGAGGTGTTTGCCTGTGTGTGTAAGGGGGGGGGGGGAGGGGGAGGAGTTCAGGCAGGCCTTGCCTTCCCCGGCTGGCGTGGCGCCTCCTGATGCGGGGCCGTCATCGGCATGGGGTTTGGCCTCTGCGCTCGACTGAGGGTAGGGTACCCTCGTTGGGGATGATGGTGGTATGGGCGCTCCTAGTTGTCGCCATCGGTGTTGGGACCGAGTCGTTTGCCTCGAGCAAGTCGTCGTCAGCCGGGAGCGTGTCGCCCTGGCTCGCGAGCTGGGATTGGCTGGTGGCTACGATTGCACGATGCGGCTCAAGGACGATGGCCACGAGATGTGCGGTCGGTCAACCCCAAGATGCGCATATTGTACATTAGGCATACCAAGCGCATGCATGATGACTGTGCAGCGGGATTGGCCGGCCGTGAGAGTCTGAGGCGCGTGACCTGGAGCTCCGCCACATGAGCTCCGCCACATGAGCTCCGCCACATGAGCTCCGCCACATGGCGCACGATTTGGCCACAAGTCCATGAGCCATTGCCTCATCTGTATTGGGTACCCCACCCCTCTCCAACTTGTATCGCGGTAGCCTCAAGTAGCTGCTGTTGCAAGAGCCAGACGACTTTTGCCCTCTCGCGCACTTCCTCCCTTTCCCCTGCACTTTACACTCGTGAGGCGGACCAAAGCGGAGCACGGTCGACTTGTTTGAGACATTTGCGGTTCGGACGTTTGCGGAGCAGTCTTTTATTTGTGCACTTCTGTTTTTGTCAACCTCTAGCAGAAGACTATCGCCATGATTATGACTGTTAACATGCGATGGGCTGCAGTGATGGCGGCGGTGGCCGCAGTTCTGGTGGTGCTATGCGCTGCGCCGGCCGAGGCCGCTGACCCGGCCACGGTCCTGTTCAACGCGGTCGATGAGGACAACTCGGGCTCGTGGTCCGAGGAGGAGCTGACCGAGCTGATGGAGAAGCTTGGCCTGGCCAAGGCTGGAGCGCATGATGACCATGACCACGACAACGCGCACGCGGTGCGGGTGTCGCAGGCTGCGGCGTCGAGCCCGCTCGAGGCGCACACCCGGGCGCTGGCGCTCGACGAGTGCCACTCGGTCGACGAGCTCATTGAGGAGTACGATACCAACAACGACACGCTCATTGCGCCCGCCGAGGCATCGCAGATGTACCCCGCGCTGCTGGCGCTGCAGCAGGCCGGCCTTTGCGCCACGGCGGCGACCGACTCGCACGCGAGCTGCAGCAAGCCGGGCAAGACCAAGGCCTGGTTCGGCGCGCTCGGCGCGACCTTGCTGGTCTCGCTCATGGGCGTCCTCGGCATTGTCATCTTTCCGATTGTGCAGAAGCGGTGGGTGCTCTCGGCCCTGCTTGGCTTTGCCGTCGGCACGCTTGTCGGTGACGCTGTCCTCCACCTCCTTCCGCACGCGCTCAACGTTGGCGACAGTGACGACGGCCACGCGCACGCCAACCACCCCGCTGACAGCGGCAAGAAGTATCTCGGCATTGTCGGAACGACGGCGGCCTCGGTCTTTTTCTTCTTTGTGGTCGAGAAGATCATCCACTCGATGGGCGGGCACCAGCACTCGCACGGCGAGCCGGGCCAGGGCGAGCACTCGCACTCGCACGATGGCAAGGTGCTCTCGGACTCGGAGAGTGGCGAGGTGATGGCATCTGCGGCGCTTGTCACTTCGTCGGGCTCGTCGGACTCGGTCTCGTCGGGCTCGGGCTCGTCGCAGCAGGAGTACATGTACGAGTACTCGGAGTCGGCTGAGCTCCAGGAAGAGGCTTCGTACTCGTCGTACTCGGCGTCGGCCATGGATGCCAAGCTTCAGACCCGTGGCACCATCTTCCACACCCACTTTTGCTACTCGGTCAAGCCGTACGCTTGGCTCAACCTCATCGGTGACGGCCTGCACAACATTATCGATGGTCTTGTCCTCGGCGTCACCTTTTCGTCGTCGACCTCGGCCGGCATTGCCACCATGATCGCCATCATCTTCCACGAGCTCCCGCAGGAGCTCGGCGACTTTGGCGTGCTGTTCAAGGCCGGCTTCTCCCGCATTGCCGCCCTCCTCTTCAACCTTGCCACGGCCGCCACCGCCTTTGTCGGCTGCCTCATCGGCCTCGCCATCGGCCAGGATTACGCGTCTGCCAACCCGTACCTGCTTGCCTTTGCCGCCGGCTCCTTCCTCTTTATCGCCCTCAGCGACCTCGTGCCGCAGCTCATGCACACCTCGTCCATCCGCCTCACCCTTATTGAGATCGCTGGCATCCTCCTCGGTTTTGTGGTCATGCTCATCATCGCCCTCACCGAGGACGAGGACGAGTGCTCTGGCCTGTAAACACACGTTACGTCGACCCCGATCTTGGTAGCGTTGGCCTTTAAGAAACTACTGCACGTTCTCCTCGAGCGTGGTGCCGTCGGCGGCGGCCTTGCGGCGGCGGATGACGTCAAAGTTGTACACCCGGGCCGTGTTGACCTCCGTGATGGTGATCTGGTCCTTGAGGAAGCCGATGTCGTTCTGCAGCGAGTCGAGCGAGTTCTGCGCGGTCTCCAGGTTGCGCGCCAGCAGTTCTGCCGCCTCGTCGAGCTCGTACTCCATCAGCACGCCCGCGCCAAGGAAGAGGCACACCGTCTGCGGGTTCTCGATGGCCGCGTTGGCGTACACGTTGTCCGACAGCGGATACTGCGTCTCGACAGTCGTTCCCTCGTCCCGCGCCTTCTGCAGATACGCCACCATGTCGATGCAATTCTTGATGTCCGGAATCTTGGTCTTGAGCATGCTCCGGTTCTGCATCAGCTTGCTCTCCATAAACTTGTACTTGGAGTAGTCCTCGCGCAGCTGCCGCAGCACCGTGTCCGGGTTCTGCTCCTTCATAAAGTTGGCCACATCCTCCTACGCCCCGCCCGTGCCCCCGCACACAGCCACCGTAAGCAAGTGTTCCTCCCCCCCCCTTTCTGCCCCC
>NW_013657653.1:228391-232628 GCF_000142905.1 Thecamonas trahens ATCC 50062
GCGGATGCCTCCCGGGCGCGGGCCATGGTGGCGCGCATGGCGACGACCTGGGCATTGGCGGGCGTGTTGCCGCAATCGATGCACCCGCAGGCCGACGAGCAAAACGACTCGGCTTGGTAGCAGTCACAGTAGCGCTTAAGGCAGCGAGAGCGGATGCAGTTGCAGCCGCGGGCAAAGGGCTGGATGGCAGCGAGGGTGTCTGAGCCATCCTCCGGAGCAGGCGACGGCGATGATGGGACGAGCAGACGGGCTATTTTGGATGGGCGGCGGCGGCCCGAGCCGAGGCCGCTGCTATGCTTGCCTGCCGAGGTCGAGACCGAGGTGGGCACAAACTTGGGCCGGAACGCGTTGGGGTCGCGCTCCAGCACGATCTGGACGGCCTTGGCGCGGGCGTCTTCATGCTCGCGGGTGTTCTGGCAGTTGACGCACGCGCAGGACGAGCAGTAGACGCCGGCGGCAAAGCAGTCGCAGTAGAGCTTGAGGCACTTGGACTTGACGCAGCGACACATGAGGCAAGCTGGATCACCCCCCGGGAGCCGACCGCCGGTGATGCGCTAGTGGGTGCGGTTGATCTCCCGCGCTTCCGCGACGGCGGTGTCATGGAAGCGCCGCTCGGCGTTTCCGCCGCTGCGCCCCCTCCAGAGGTCGGCGACGCACCAAAGGCGGTGGGATTGCGGCGGCGGACGAGGCGGCGTGCGTTGGCAAGCAGCGGGGCGTGGTCCTCGGCCTCGGTGTTGCAGCAGTTGCGACACTCGCACTCATCCGAGCACATCCGCGACGATGAGAAGCACTCGCAGTAGAGCTGGAGGCATTTGGACTTTGCGCATCGGCACCTTCCCGTCCCCACCCGATCGCGCGGTCGTTTCGCCCGCTTGCCCGCCGCTGACTTTGGCGTGGCCGACTTTGCCGACTTTGCCGACTTGGCCGCCTTGGCCGACTTTGCCGACTTTGCCGACTTGGCGGCGGCCGACTTGGAGGCCGACTTGGAGACTGACTTGGTAGCCGACGGTGGTGTTGCTGGCGGATGCGGCGAGGAGCTGCTTGTGGCGGCGGTAGAGGCAGTAGAGGCAGTGGTGGTGGATGCGGCGGTGGTCGACGACTGGGAGCCACTCCTTGTAGCGCGCCTTCCCATGTGGTGGCTAGTGGTGGTGGGTGAGTGAGTGGGGTGATATCCTTGACCTTGACCTTGACCTCGACCACGGCTTGAAATCTGAGCTGGAGTCGGCTTCCAGCACTCTGCTGCCAATGCGAGCGGTGAGCCGACTGCGCTGTCCGCCTCACAGCCACTGGCCGTCCCACCACACACACATACACACACACACACACACACACACTACCTCTCTACCTCTCTCTCTTGCTACCTTGCACTCTCTTCCCTTCCAACTCCATCAACATGCGGGCTACGGTGGCAGGCAGCAATAGCCAGGCGCGGTTCGGCAGCGGTCCAGAGAGGCACGGGCCAGGCGGTCGACGGCGGAGAAGCGAGCCGCTGTCGTGCGTCTCGCGGCTGCGATGGGTATGGAACTGGCCACTGTTTGGATTTCGGGCGGTGCTGGCTGCGGCATCGTGGTTGGTCCACATGTCGCTGGCGGTGGCCGGCTTTTACTCGGAGGCACACTCGATGTGGGCGCAGTACACCCACGCCGGGCTTGGCGTTGCCTCGCTCTTGCTGCTCGCTGTCGCCGCCACCTCGCTGCTGGCCTTGGGCGCGACTAGCCCGCCTGATGCTGGCCCGCCGCACTCGTACGCTGCCGCTACTGCCGCTACCGTTGGCGATGATGCTTTGCGCGTCGCCTGGGGCCTGCTGTGGGCCTTTGTCTGGTTCGTGACAGACCTGCCTATGGCCGGCATGGCCACCTTCAACTCGCTCATGCCCAACGACTACGCGCCGCAGCATGGCGAAGCGCTGCAGTCTGGCGCCGACAGCTTGCACCAGTGGCTCGCTCTGGCTTCGATGGTATTTGCTTGCATCGGCGCGCTGACCTCGGCGCTGACCCTCGTCTCGCTACTCGGCGAGCGGCAGAAGGCTCACGCCGACTAGCCCGAGCATCCGGATGCGTGCCGCTCGATGGCTGACAAAGGAAAGTCAGCACCGCAGAGTGGGCAGGCGACAGCGGGTTGATGCTCCAACTGAGGCTGAGTTCCAGGCTCGGGTTCGGGTTCGGGTTCGGGTTCGGACTCGGGCGCCACCGTGTGGCCGTCGACGTGCCGCGCAAGGTGCTTGCGGGGCACCCGCTCGCCGCACACGGGGCAAGGGGCCGTCCGCGAGCCACACGCGTTCTGATGCTCGCCGCGCGCAGCGAGTGGGACCCGCACGTCACAGTAGACGCAGTCGACCATGCGGAGGCCACACTCGTGGCGGCGGTGCTGCTGCAGCTCGTCAGGCGCGAGCTCGACACCGCAGTTGCAGGATAGCGGCACGTGACACCGCGCCACGTGCTTGGGCATGTGCTCATCACGGAGCTTGATCCCACACTCACCACACGTGCTCCGTGCAACACGTCTACACCGGAGTTCGTGTGTGAGCATCGACGCTGCTGGCACTGCCGCCCCGCAGTTGCCGCACACGCTCGCGTCGGGCGCCGGCGACGACGGCCGCGCCTCATCCATCGGTGCCAGCATTTTGCCACTCACGTTGAGCACGAGCTCGAACTCGAGCGGCCCACGCCATGCCTCGGCGGTGATGTAGATGGCGCGTGTGGTATCGCCGGGGGTGGCGTCGCTACTGGCGGCGGCCTGGCTCGGCAACTCGTCGAGTGCAAACTGCAGCTTTGCCACAGGGCCGGTCGACGAGACGTCGCGAAAGGTAAACGCAGCGTTGCTTGGCGCCGTCACCGCCGGTTCGCACGAGACAAAGAGGTCAGCGTTCGGCTCAGCGTTCCACTCGTTGCTCGCCCCATCCTCGACTGACCGCGCGACAAGCTCAATGTCGACGGCGTTCGCGGTGGCGGGCACAAAAGCTACAAAGGTGGCGGCTGCACCGGTTGCGCCCAGCTTACCGGACGCTGTGCCCGATGCGCACCCGGCACTCATGTCGCCCTCCAGCCGGAGGACAGTGGGCAGGGCAAAAGCGGCGCGGCGTGGTGAGCCTGTGGCGGCGGCCAGGCCCGGCGAGAGCGGCGGCCGGATGTCGACAGCAAGCTCGGTGTTGATGAGCGAGACCGCGCCGGCGTCAGCCGGCTCGACGCTCACCACTAGAAACGCGTACTCGATGCCGGTGTACTCAAACTCGACAATGTCACCGGCGCCGATGTGCTGGTAGGCTGACTGCAGCTGCTCCTGTAGGACAGGCCCGTGCTGGGCGGCAGGCACGTTGCAGTGCCAGGCCTCGGTGAGTGGCTGGATGGCGGCAAAGGTGCCGAGCGGGAGCTGGCGCGCGCGGAGCCAGACCCGGACTCCATCGTCAATCAGGGCTGAAGCGCCGCCGAGCTTTTCGAGCAGCGCGGGTGCCACGATGGCGACGCCGTCCGGCGCGGTGAACTGGAGCACCGAGACAACCGATCGAAACGTGGCGCTCGTGCCCACGACCGAGAGCTCGAAAAAGTAAGGAAAGTCAAGGCCAGCGCGCTGCGCACCCTCGAGCACGCAGGCTGGAATGACGACCTGGTTGGAGCCGAGCCGCCGCGGCTCGCCGCCGTCCCACACTTGCAGTCCGCCGTCGAGCTCGACAGTGAGCTTGCCCGGCTTGACCACCATGGACGACGCTGACGTCGCAGCCGCTATTGCTGCTGCTGAAGTGTCAGCCGTGGGGGCGTCAGGCGGCGGAAGCGTGGCGGCGGCCTCGATAGCGGCCTGACGGGCCGCAATGTCGGCAGCAGCAGCGGCGGCTGCGGCTTGGACCCGCGCAGCGTGCTCGGCGGCCTCGGCGTCCAAGACCTGCCTCACCGTCTCTGCCGGTGTGCCGACGAGCATGACTTTGATCGGCGCAGCTTTGCGGCCTCGTCCTGCCGCACTAACCTTTGCCAGTGTCCGTAGCGGGGTACTTGGTGGCGGCGGATCAGGCGCCAGGCCCAGCAGCTTCTGCCCGTCCATCGGCACACCGGTCGCATCCTCCAGCGCACGGGCCAAGTCACGGTAGTTGGCATCCGGCGGCTGGCCGATATGACACAATCCCCAAATACACATCCATGATGAGCAACATCCGCCCGTGGTACACAGCATCCATCCATCCATCCCGGTGAGTCTTCCCTTCGGTAGCGACCTTCGGCCAACCTTCCACCAACACCAGCTCCCCCCC
>NW_013657653.1:232780-240573 GCF_000142905.1 Thecamonas trahens ATCC 50062
CCCCCCCCCCCCAGCCGCGACCTCGACCTCGACCATCAATGCCCATGCGCAACATACCAGCTCAACCACCACTCGCTTCCTCTTAAACTTGACTGAAAAGGTGATTGGCGTAGCCATGCCAAGCGTGTGGTGTGCGCCGTGTAGATGAGTGTGACAACAATCGGTCCCGCCACCGGCCACTAGCTGCTGGCCTGGCCACCGGCCACCGGCCACCAGCTTCTGTAGCTGATGATGGTCGACCACGTATCCCACGGCCGGATCAGCAGTATCAGTACTCGCTCCGCCATGTGCCGCAACATCCGCCACCCGCCCACTCTGCTACCGGTACTTTCACCGACAGCATCACGTCTGCCGCCAGGAACCTTGCCCGCCACACCTGGCCATGACTGCCAGCCCAGCGCACAAGGGGGAACCTGAGGAGGCTCCCCCGTCATGCCTACCTCTGTTCTACTTTGAGACTACCCACCCCTGATGGTCCGATGGTCTTCATCGGCTTCCGATCCTCATCCTCACCCTCCTCCATCTCCAAACCCCTGTCCACTGCCTTGCTCACGAGCACCACACGTTCGATCCCCTCGCACCGCTCACTCTCAGACTCCGGCTGAGCACCCCGTCCACTGCCAACGACTCGTTGGAGACTACGTCACTCAACTTGATCACTTGTCCTCCATTGACACATGCTGCAGTCTCTTGGCAGGACACTGGGCAGAGGCGCGCGTCCAGTGGCGTCAGCGTGGCTGACTGGCGGTGTAGCCGGACGCGGCATGGCCGACGCTGTCTCTGGTGGCGGCAACAAGGCCTCGGCGGGCAAGAGCAGCAAGAGCATGACGCACACTCCGTACTACATGCTTGTCGGCTTGAGTCCGAGCGCAAGCGGCGAGGTAGTGCGCAAGGCGGCAGCGGCCGCCGGTGTGCCCGCAGGCGCTGCTGCACCCACACCCGATCAGCTGGCTGCGCTCGAGCCTGATGCTTTGCACGTGCTACAGACGCTACGCTTGCTGACCGACCCGGTGGTCCGCTCGCGGTACGATGCCGCGCTTGAAGCCAAGCGCGCAGCCTCGTTTGTGGCCTCGGATTGGGATGCTGGGCTTATCACCCGCGGATCGTCAACTGCGCTCATCGAGCCGGCTCCACTGCGGACCCTCGCCCAGCACCGTAACATCGTCGGCTGGGGTGCAGCATTGGCGCTGGTTGGCGGCGCTGGCGTGCTGGCTGCGGCGTCATGGGACGAGCCTGAAGAGTCGCACAAGAGCTTTACGCCGGATGGCGACGAGCCGCTGTTCACCGCCAACGTGGCGCGCCGGCGGTTCATCGCCGGCCTGGTCGGCGCCACTTCGGGTGGCCTGCTCTCGCTCATTGCGCCGTCTGCCGGACGGTCGATCACGCTCGTTGCTACCTCAGCCATCATGTTCCGCTGCTTTGTCACCCCCTTTGTCGCTGCGCCAGGCATCGAGGCCTGGTCAGGATGGCCGGGCGTCTACGCCAACCGCGAGGCTGTGGCCGTGGCCGGCGGCATGGCGCTGGGTGCGCTTGCCGGCTTCCGCCGCGCGGCGCTCCTTCGCTCGGCACTCCGCGCTGCAGGCGCGTGGCTTATGCCATCACCGGGCGTTTCCACCGCCGCCGGTGCACTCATCGGCATGGTTGCCGGCAAGATGGTGAGCCCACTGCTGGGCGATGAGTTCATTTCCGTCAACTTTGCCGCCCCGCCGCCAGCCCCGCCTACTCTAGGCGATGAAGCCTAAGCGGCTTGGCCGCTGGTAGCGCACAGACTCGCCGCTGCGACACCCGCTGCGCCCTGCTGCGTGGGACTGTGGTGCACAGTGCCGCCGTCAGGTCACGGAACGCGTCGTTGAGCGACTTGCCCCGCCGCTTCGGCCGGTCTGGCAACGGCGACTTTGCTCGCCGCTTGCGCGAGCCATGCCGCACCTCGAGCACCTCGACTACCATGTCCACCATCTCTTTGCTCTCGTGCTGCCCGCACCCACCGGATGCTGCCGCGCCACTGGCTGGTGGCGTCTGCGACAACCGCAGCACCGGGCCCAGGTCATGCTCGAAAAAAGGTCGTGAAACAGGCGGGGACGGACAGGGTGCTGCTGGTGGGCGCGATGGCAGGCGACGTGTCGGCACCGGGCGCGACGACTTGTGTGTCGAGTGCAGGGAGTGGTGAGGCATGTTAAAGCTCGCTCCTCTACGCGCGCACTCACGTTGACGCCGAGTCGAGTGAAAGCGACGACGACGATGACGGCGATGGTGACGAGTCGTCATGGATGACAGGGATTTGTCGGCCGGGACTCGCCGTTCGCGGCTCGACTTGTGCCGTACCGTCGTCGTGCTGCAGAGCGGCAGGCTGGGGAGGCGGGTGCGCCGAATGGGTCTCATTGGAGAACTCGTTCAGCCGCGGCGAGTCGAGCGGCGCCACCGAGGCGCCGGTTAGCGCTGCCGCATACGAGCCATCAGACAGGCCACTTTGGGTTGGGTGCGGCTGGTCTCCCGACTCGACTGCGGTCGCTGTGGCAGCGGCATTCGGGGCGGCGGCGGCCGGCACGGCAGCGTGCCGCGGACCATCGTCGCGGCGCATCGTTGGCTGCGTGTACAGCTCGTATCCGGACCGCGATGCATGGGAGCTCTCATCAGCTTGGAACGTACCATGCATGCCAGCTTCAGGGGCTGGCCGGGCCTTTGGCTGGCTAGGCCCACCGGTTGGCTTGCTAGTCTCGTTGGGCGCGAGTGCAGAGGACGACATCGCATTCGGAAGGAGCGATAAAGGCAGCACCCGGCTGGGCCGCCCACGCTTGGAGGTCGGGTTCCCGTCACGGTCGGCCATAAACGCGCGCTCGCGCTCACGCTGCTCGGCCAACTCGGCCACCATGGCGTCGTTTGCACCACGCAAGTGGCGCAAGCGGATAAATATAAACATGTAGTAGCCAAAGGCGACGAGTGTGACGCAAAAGACAATGATGTGAAGGGCAGCAACGTCGAGATGGAAGAGGATGAGCAGGGCGAGGAGCGAGGCGTAGGCAATGGCCTCGAGCATGTTGCACGACAACCAGTGGTACGGCCATTGGCGGACATGGAGACAGAGGAAAACGACGACCACAAGCGCAATGAAACAGCAGGCAGGGTGTCTCGGCCCGAGTCGACGTCGTACGGGATCTGGTAAGCAATGACCGGTGCTACCAGCACGATGGCGATCTTGCGGGCGACAATGACCAGCGCCGTGTAGTATGCTCCGTCGCGGAACGAGAAGATGAGCGAGGAGTAGCGGTAGAGGATGGACGGCGACCGCTCGCGATACATGCGGTTGATGATGTAGTAGAGGAAAGTCGGAACAGTGGTCGCGTAGAGAGTCAGGAAGATGGCAGCAAACGGGACAACAACCGTCCACCGCGAGTTGTCGACCCAGCAGCGGATGTCCGGCCGCGACACCATCGACCAGTGCGACGAGTCGTTTGGCTGCTGGAAGCACATAAAGTATCGTGTCAGGTGGCCAAGCACCGCCACAAGCATGAACCGCGAGAGGTAAAGAAATATCGAGGTGAGAAAGTTGCGCCCGATGACCGACCGGGTGATGTGGAAGAGGAGTGCGGCGACGAGGCCAACGAGGACCGGCGCGATTGCCACTATGATGCCAACGACCTCAAAGCCGACCGCGCCAAATATGCAGTCGAGCCGGAGGAGCTCGATGTTGAGCTGCAGCGTCGACGCCGCATAGAGAAGAATCAGAAACGGCGACGACCAGCCGCGGAGCGACTGCAGAATCGATGCCACCTGGAGAAACTCGATGAGGATGGAGAGGAGCGCAAAGGCCTCACGGAGCTTGCGCTGGTTGGTGTTGAACACCACAATGGCGTTGGGGTATCTGGTGTAGACTGTGGTCACAGCCACGATGACAGACACCACGATGAGCACCGCAAAGGCCAGTGGGAGCCACGGAACCGGTCCACAGTCGAGACACTCGTCGTGCGACGCGTAGTGCCCACTTGCACACTCGCCACAGAGTATGCCACCATACGACGGCGCGCACAATCCCGCTTCTCCGCCTGGGCACGCATGAGCGGTTCGGCACAGCATGACAAAGGTCGGCCGTGCGGGATCAATCCAGTAGCCCGGCAAAGCCCGCGGCTGACTCTCGACGCCGTGCGCGTTGTAACCGCCGCTGCAGATTGCGCCAATCGGACACGGGAGGCAAGGCGCATATTGGGCCTTGTTCACAATGTCAACATGCTCGTATGCCGGGGAGGTGGGCGACACGGTTCCGTTGGTCACCTTCTCAAGTGCCGGCAGCAACCGTGTGAGGTCGCGGTACCAGCCCGGCGCACAGGTGCAGAGTGCTGAAGACGTTGCACCGCGAACAAGCGTGTCCTCGTTGACCGGGCACTGGGAACAGGTGCTAGAGCCGCGCCCTGTGGTGTACGTCCCGGATGGGCAGCGGATGCAGACGCTCGCGTTGGTTGCAGCATACATGCCGGCCTCGCACATGGCACAGCTTGCGGCGCCGCGGCCCGAAGACGAGCCGGGTGGACAGGGCAGACAGAGCCGCGAGCCAAGCGGTGCGTACGTGGTCGACGGGCATGCGTCGCACGTCCGCGACGCCGGGTTAAACACCCTCCCGATCGGGCACGAGCCGCAGACCAGGCTGACAGCCGTGTCGACCACCACGGCATCGTCCCAAGAATGGCTTGGTTGCATCTTAGCCTCCAGCCAGAGCGTCCGCATCGGCATGCTCGCCGAGGTGCAGTCGACTGGCTCGGCCTCGACCGCAACATAGGCCACTGCGCGGGGCGAGGAGGCGGGCGGCCAATCCGCGGTGAGCATGCCCGCCCACGACACCGGCGAGCCGAGTGGAAGCTCGTCGTACAGTTGCAAGTCGGCGCCAAGGTCGATGCTGGTGTACGCACCAGGCAGCGGATACGGGAGGAACATGCCACCAACCAGCGATGAGCTGGCAAAATCAATGTCGTCGATGCGGCGGAGCCGGACGGAGCTGAGCAGTGCCGGCGCGCCGACGCCAGCGGGCGGCGCGAGGCGAATCGTCACATTGCTGGCCACCGAGTCGGGTACGACGATGGAGAGTTCGACAATGGTGAGCGAGTCAGCCAGAACATTGGATGCGTTGACCGAGACATACGAAGCTATCAGCGCGTCGGGCAGCAGCGACCGTAATTCCACCGTTGGCGTGTCTGCCACTTGTGGAACGTGGACAGTGAACGGGTAGGGTCCCACCAGCCGCGGCTGGTTGCACGAGATGGAAATGCAATCGGTGAACGAGACCGAAAAGGTGTCAATGCCAAAGTAGTCGCCGTCGGGCTGGTAGAAGAGTTGCGCGGGATAGTCGAATATGACGCCGTTGCGCGGCTCGACTTCACCGACGAGCTTGATGGCCTCAAACCCACCCCAACTACGGGTCCCGACAGTTGTGTCGAACCGGAGCGTGATCGTGTCGACAGGGTAGCGGAGGCCACACACATCGGTTGCCTGCCACACAAAGTACTTGGCCGGAAGGTCAGTGAGCCCTTTCCCGCGCCAGACTGTGGACGGCGGCGTCTCGGGATGGAGAGACGAGGAGATCTCAAGCGCAGTAGCAGTCCCACCGGCGTTGCACTCGTGGATCTCGATGCTCTGGATGTAGACAGGCGTGGCAAATCGGACAGTGATGTACTCGGGCCCATTGTTGGGGAGCTGAGACGAGTAACAGCTGACAGGGAAGCCGTAGATCGAGGACTGAGGCGGACCAATGATGGCGCGTGAGCCCCATATGTCAACGTCGTACTCTGACGAGAAGGCGACAACCGAGTCGACCCACTGTTCGACCGGTTCGCCAAGCTTCCACGACTGATACGGCTCGTTGTAGACAGTGCCAGGCGCTGGTGCCGCACCGGGCGGCGCTGGTGCCACGCTGTACAGCGTACCATGTTGCGGAAGGGCAGAAATGACCACCATGTACACCTCCGAGTCGACGTCAACGACGGCAAGATCGATGAGCGTCGGATCCGAGTCCTCCATGACGGTTGCGGCTGGCGGCGTCATGAACTTGGGCGCATCGTCGACTTCAACGACATCAAAGACATATGTGAAGAGCGAGGTGGCAAAGCCAGACGAGGCCAGGAACTGCACTTCAAAGCTTGCAAAGCTTGTGCCAAATGCGTCGGGAGGCGGTGCAAAGTGGGCAACGAGTGCATGGACGTCAAGGCGACCAAGGGCCGAAGCAGCAACAAGTGGGCCTCGGAGCGTGGTAGGCTCCGGAATGAGGATCGAGCCATTGGTCGGCAGGGCAGTGACGACGACCTGGAGGTCGTAGACGGCAGAAGCCCACTGGCTCAAGTCGTCGTTGAGTGAGAACAGAGTGGTGGTGTCCTCCAACACAGTCACTACTCGGGAAGTGGCTGTCGTTTGCGGCGGAAGCTCGGTTCGAAAGTGGACGGTACAGACGCACTGCGCAGCGGCCGGTCGTGCGTAGGAGAAACTCCACTCGGGTGGGTGGGTAAGGTTTGTGGCCGGGCCGAGCGCCGAGCCGACAATCGGGAGCATAAACGGAGTCGACACCGTATTAAGCGCCATCGCACCGCCCGAATGCGCTAGCGAGATCGACGCCGGCAGCGACTGTGGGCCCGAGGTTAGTGAGCTCCCTGCGGTGGCGTCGATGGCCTGGTAGTCGATGCCAAGCGAGGCACGCTGGGCCGCGTGCGACGTTGTGGCAGTCGAGTACGCTTCCGAGCCGGGGAGCAGGTCGAGGGATAGCGGCGCAGTGCCGGTCGACGATGCCGCAACGCTGACAACGAGCGGACCGCCAAGCCGAAGCGGAATGCCAGACGGCACCAGAACCGGCCACGCACTGGCATCCGTCGAATTGAAGGCCAGCGAGGCACCGGTGATGCGGTCGGTGACAGCATTGGCGTGGGGTCCATCTTCCATATCAAAGTACAGCGCTAGGGTCGGGTCGGGGGTGCCGAGATCGACTGGCGCGAGTGTTGCAGCGAGCATGGCTGACTTCTCCATATGTGCGACCGAGTACACGCGCAACTCGTCGATGGAGCCGCGGAGAGCTTGCGACGGGTCAAAGCCGCCACCGACAACGTCTTGGTCTTGGCCCAACACCATCGAGCCGGAGCTCGGAAGGGTGGCGTTGACGGAGGCCTCAATGAGTTCGTCGACCACGAGCGAGCCGTCGGCCCACACACGAATAAGCCCATCGGAGGAGCGCCACGCAACCACGAAGTGAGTCCACTTGGCCCATGACGTCGACCATGTGGCGTTGGGCGCACTGCGGACGCCGTGGTGATCAAAGGCGCTCGTCGAGCTGCTGAGCAGCGAGGTGAACGGGTAGGAGAACCATAGCGAGTTGTCGCTCTGGGTCGTGGCGTACGACAAGATGGTGAAGGCCTGACTCGTGCTCTCGCCATCGATCGACCGAATCCACGTAGAGACAGTAAGCTCGGTTGACGGAAAGCCCGAGACAATGCCGTATGCGTACGCCTTCCGCTGTGGACCAAAGTCGAGGGCGTAGCCGGAGCCGCAGCACCCATCAGACGCGGAAGCGCACGCCACCAACAGAACAAGGAGCGCAGCCAAGGCCACGCCCCATACATGGACCGTCCAAACCTTCATGGTCATTGCTTTTAGGGGCAATGTCGACAACAGGAGGAGTGGTGCGATGCTCAGCAGGCTTTGGCTTTGGCTGACTCGGTTCAAAGCATAGCTTGTGGAAACGTTTGCCGTTTGCGGGCGAGTGAGCGCCATCAATGGAGGGAAGGGGGAGGGTGTGGGGAGGGTGTTGCTGTTAAATTTTTTGTGCC
>NW_013657653.1:240686-245395 GCF_000142905.1 Thecamonas trahens ATCC 50062
CGCCATCAATGGAGGGAAGGGGGAGGGTGTGGGGAGGGTGTTGCTGTTAAATTTTTTGTGCCCTCCCCCCCCCCCCCCCCCCCCCCCCCCCTCCCTCGGTTCCCGCCATTAAGCGTCGAGAGCAAAAACCATTCAAAGTTTTGCAAAGCTGGCGCGCCACCCAAACAACGGCGCGGTTTGTTGGCCAGCACGGAGTGTAACGTGGTAGACAAGGGCACACGCTTGACTCTCTTCCGAACCAGCCCCAGTAGTGACGTAGCGGAAGGCCCTCTTTGTCAACCTACTGCTCTCTGTCCTCTCCTTCTCTCTCTTTCTCTTCACCCTCGTGCAGAGCATGTCGCGAATGCCCAGGTACCGGGCGCCGCAGCGCAAGGCGCGCCGGAACGAAGACTACCGCCCATCGACGGCGCCGGCCACGCTCAAGGCACGGCCGGGCAACAACATCACGGTCGCGGTGCGCGTGCGGCCGCCGACTCGGCGCGAGTCTGCAGCGTATGGGTCTGTGGTCAAGGTCCACCCGCCGGACTCGCTGGTCTTTGACGGAGTAGAGGCCGACCGGGCGGGCGTGCCAGCGCACGTCCGCGGCGCGGCGCGCAACAAGGCGTACACCTTTGACGCGGTGTTTGGCGACAATACCGGGACTGCGGAGGTGTTTGCAATGACTCTGCCGCTGCTCGACGACGTGCTCGCCGGAGTCAACGCGTGCGTGTTTGCCTATGGCGCGACCGGCGCCGGCAAGACGTACACCATGGCCGGCACGCCGTCAGAGCCAGGAGTGATGGTGCGGATGGTGGAGCACCTGCTGCAGCGGATGGCAGTTGCGGATGAGGCGTACGAGCTCTCGATCTCGTACCTCGAGATCTACAACGAGAAGATCTTCGATCTACTCGTGCCGTCGTCAGGCCCGCTCCCGCTCCGTGCTGATGGCAAGGGCGGCGTGACCGTGGCCGGCATGTCAAGCCATAACCCGCGGACGATTGACCAGGTCATGCAGCTGCTCGACCACGGCAATGCAAACCGGACGCAGGCACCCACAGACGTCAATGCCACCTCGTCGCGGTCGCACGCACTGTTTGAGATTACAGTCACCTCCCCGCGGCACGTGGGCAAGATGACGCTCATCGATCTTGCCGGCTCGGAGCGGGCGTCTAAGACCAACAACCGTGGCGTCCGCCTTCGGGAGGGCGCCAAGATCAACCGCTCGCTCCTCGCGCTCGGCGGATGCATCCGTGCGCTGTGTGACGGCTCGTCGCACGTCCCGTTCCGCAACTCCAAGTTGACCCGGATGTTGGCCGACTCGCTCGGCGGCAGCTCGCGGACGGTGGTCCTGGCATGCGTGGCGCCTACGGCGTCGAGCTACGAGGACACGTTCAACACGCTCCATTACTGCGAGCGGATGAAGAAGGTCCGCAAGCGCAAGGCTGTGAGCAACGCGCGGAACCTGGCGCCGGCCGACGTCATCGCCGCGCTTCGGGCCGAGATTGCCGAGCTCAAGGCTGCAGGCCCATCGCGGAGCCGCCAGCGCGATGCGTCGCGGCTGGATGCGTTCCGAGCACAGATTGCGGCACAGGCACCTGCCAATCTCGACTCGCCGATGCTGCCGCCGCACATGCGGCGGATTGTGTCAACGGCAGCAGCTGAGCTCGCCTCGCCGTCCAAGCGCGATCTGGTCAAGATGGCGGCGGCCAATGTCCAGCTCAAGCTCGAGATCACCAAGCTCCGGGCGGTGGTTCATGCTGGCCAGCCGCGGTCGCCATCGGCGTCGCCGGCGGCACTCACGGCCTCACTGCTCAACTCTCCGAGCCCTGTCCGACTGTCATCAGCAACGCGGTCTGCGGTTGTCCCGGGTGCGGGCGTCCAGTTTGCTGCCTCTCCGTCGATGGTCCGATTGGCATCGGCCTCGCCGTCGGCCTCAGGTGATGGCGACGACGAGTCGGACGAGTCGACACTTGCGCTCCGCGAGCGGCCGTTTACTTCGGCAGGGGTCACGACTGCAGCCGGACGCGATGCAAGCGATGGCACAGCGGGTCTGGCGCTGGCGGACCTCTCGGCGACCTCGCTCTCGCCGATCGACAAGCGCGGCTCGGTGCTTGTGGTCAACACACCGCGGATGACGCCGCCGCCGCGGAAGCGGCGGGTCATTGCGCGTAAGCGCATCGGGCGGCGCAAGGTGGTGACGCGCCCTGTCGATGACAACAAGGAAAACTCACCGATGACATCGCTCGAGGCGCTCGCCAACTGGCAACCGCCGCGCAAACCGCGCATGGCCCGTGTGGGCCAGGCTGCGCGCGCCCGCGGCGGCGTGTGGAAGTAACTCGCAATGCGAGCCTTGTCAAACCTTGTATCCTACTTTCCCTCCACATCGGGGCGCTTGAACTAAACAGCCTTGACTACGGCGTCGGCGATGAGCTGATCAATCTCAGCCGCCGAGAGGTTGAGCGTCGACTCGAGGACCGAACGGGTGTGCTCGCCGTGGAGAGGCGGCGGGAGGCGGATGGAGCCAGGCGTAGCCGAGTACTTGACCGGAAGGCCGACGAGCGAGACCGGGCCGGCAGTTGGGTGGTCGATGGTGGCAACCATGTCACGGGCGGCAACCTGCGGGTTAGCAAAGGCCTCATCCATCGAGTTGATGGGCCCGGTGGCGAGGCCGAGCGAGGCAAAGAAGGCCTCGCACTCGGCAGTTGTGCGGATTGCGGTGAACGACGAGAGGAGGCCAACAAGCTCCTCGCGGTGGGCGACGCGCAGCGCGTTGGTGCCAAACAGCTCGGGTGCGTCGGCAAGCTGGGGCAACTCGTCGTGGAGCGCGGCGGCGAGTTTGGCAAACTGAGCATCGGTGGTGGCGCCGACAATGATGTAGCCGTCGTCGTCGGCGGTAGGGAAGGCCTGATACGGGACGATGGACTCATGCGCGGTGCCCCAGCGCTTGCCATTCTTGCCGCCGATCAGGTAGTTGGAGCCGATGTTGACAAGGCACGCCAGCTGGGTCTCAAACAGCGAAAGGTCGACCTTCTGGCCTTCGGGCGGCGCAAGGCCGCGCTCGCGGGCAAGGAGCGCCGATGAGATGGCACCCTGAGCCAGCATGCCGGTTGCAATGTCTGTGATAGCAACACCAACCTTGACCGGCGGCCCATCGGCCTCGCCGGTGATACCCATGAGGCCGCCCATGCCGGCGGCGATGACGTCGTAGCCGGCGCGAGTGGCGAGCGGACCGTCGGGCCCAAATCCAGTGATTGAGGCGTAGATCAGGCCGCCGCGGGTGTTGCCTGGTGCCAGCGAGTCAAAGTCCAAGCCAAGCTGAGCGAGCTTGCCTGGCACAAAGTTCTCAACGACGACGTCCGAGACGGCGGCGAGCGCCTTGATGAGCGCCACGCCGCGCTCGCTCTTAAAGTCGACGGCGATGGACGACTTGTTGCGGTTGACGCAGAGAAAGTAGGCCGACTCACTAGCCTCGTCTGTGTCGTCGATCCGCTCTGCAAACGGCGGGCCCCACTTGCGGGTCGGATCGCCACCTGCCACAGCCTCGACCTTGATGACCTCTGCGCCCAGGTCGCCGAGCATCTGCGCCGATCCCCCCCATCGCTGTCATGTGAGTCACGCGGCCGGGCCCGTGCTCGGCTCCGAATGCCACGTCTCAACCCTTACCATGGTGCAGTACGGCCCAGCAAGGATGCGTGACAGATCCAGGACCCGGATGCCCTCAAGCGGGCCGTGAGCGAGGCCAGCTGCGGCGGAACTCGCACTCGCCGCACTCACGCGCCGAGCAGCGGCGGCCATTCGGCCTAGCCAGCGAGAGGCTGAGAGCATGGGCAGGAGAGGAGATAGAGAGAGAGAGAGAGAGGCGCCTCTGTGTTTGGTGTAAGTGTGGGTTTGAAAGGTCGGTGTACAGGGTGGGGTGGTGGTGGGTGAGAGAGGAGCTGGGTCGAGGTCGAGCGGCCCGAGCTCGGGCCATGCGCTGGTCGGGTCGGGTTTGGGTCAGCCTCTTGGGAAGGGGGGTTCGATCACGAGGTGGGTGTGGCGTCAGTGTCGGTCTCGGCGTCGGTGTCGGTGCCGGTGTCGGCCTTGGTCTCGGGATCGGTGGTGACAGCGGCCGTGGGGAGCTCGACGATGACATCGGCGCCCGAGTGCGGAATGGTGACCGGGGCCGAGGGCGAGGGGCGGGACGAGCTATGTCGCGCAGCAGTCGGGGAGGCGCAAAAGGCTGTCGGCGATGCGGTTGGTGACGGGAATGATGGGCCGAGGCCGTAGCCGTAGCCGTAGCCGTAGTGGGCGGGCGATCTAGGCGAGGATACGGAGCGGAGAACAGGCGGGACCCGAGGCGAGGATACGGCCGGATACGCCCGGGGCGAGGCGGGGGCGTATCCTGACGACGGCGAGCCCATGGCAAAGGAGAAGGTAGCCAGTGGAGTCGGATACATGTACGAGCCGCCCATAGGGTACGGCGATGCCGCCAGAGGCGAGGCCGAGCCATGCGCATGCCCGGGCTGTGGGCGGTAGAGGTGAGAGCCCTTGGGGTAGTATGCCCACATGGAGGCGGTAATTGAAAATAGGGCTGTGAAGGTTGTGTGTGTGGTGGGGATGGGGTAGGGGTAGGGGTGGGGGTGGTGTGTGTGGGTGGGTGGGTGGGGGGGGGGGGTGCGGGTTGGTGCAAGTCGCCATGCCAAGTTTGGCATGCCGAGTCGGATCCCCCTGACCGAGGGGGTGGGTGGGGT
>NW_013657653.1:245495-254298 GCF_000142905.1 Thecamonas trahens ATCC 50062
TCGTCGTCGTCCGTCTCCTCCCCTCCCCCTCCCCCCCCCCCCCCCCTCCCCCGTCCCCCATCCTTGCCACCACTTTGCGTCACTGGCACGACACCTCCCCCTCCCCGCCCCCACCACCACCACCACCACCCCCCAACCACCACCAACCACCACCAACCACCACCCTTTAGGCTCAACCAACACTTCACCTTCCATACATTCACACACACCCATACACACTCATTCTTCTGGATAGCGGTGTACATATGATCGACAGACTGCCTGGAGAGGTCCTCCACCTCATTGCCTATCACGTCGACGTGCTGGGGGCTGGCGAGGTGGTGGCCATGGCGGCGACGTGCAAGGCGGTGCACACGGCCCTCCTCGGCTCGACGTACAGCACGAACATGGCAAAGGCATTGCTAGGTTGGGATTCATGCTTGGCAAGACGGTTGTGGGGCGGGGCCCGGATGGCGCTGAGACGAGGACGGCGATGGGAGCCGCGGGCGGTAGTACGCGCCGTGTTTGACGATGCAGAGCCGGACGATGACGAGTGGCGGCTGCTGGTTCGCGAAATGGCGGTCCGCGGCGCGGCGGTACGGGTCAATATCTGTGGGTCTGTGGGCAAGATTGTGTGGTGGAATGATAGCCGCGACTTGGGCATCGGCGCTGTAGCCGTAGCCTATGGTCTCGAGGACGTAGCACTCGGCTTGCTCGGCGAGGTGAGTAGGAGCGACCAGACGCAGATGTTTGTGCTAGGCGCGCAGATGGGTATGGCGAAGCTTGTGGTCCAGCTGCTGGCCGACGACTCGCTCGATGTAGCCGCCGAGGACAACTATGCCATCCGGTACGCGGCCAAGTCCGGTCACGCCGAGATGGTGCGGCTGCTGCTCGCCGATCCGCGGATTGACCCGGCAGCCGACGCCTCGCACGCCATTCGGTGGGCGTCCCGCAATGGTCACACTGAAGTGGTGCGGCTGCTGCTCGCCGATCCGCGCGTCGATCCGGCCGCCGACAACAACTTTGCGGTGAGCTGGGCGTTTGAAAACGAGCACGCCAGTGTGTTCAAGCTGCTTCTGGCCGATCCGCGAGTCGAACTGCCGGCCGACCACCACGAGGCGCTCCGATGGGCGGCTGAGTTTGGGCATGTTGACGTCGTCGAGCTCCTGCTAGCCGACCCGGCAGTCGACCCGGCGGCCAACGACTGCGACGCCCTGCGCTGGGCCGCCGCCATGGGCCACGCGGCGGTCATTGCTGTACTGTTGCAAGACGGGCGCGTTGACCCTTGCGTAGGCGACAACTTTCCCATCCGAATCACTGCCGAGAAAGGGCATCTGGCCGCGGTCAAGCTCCTCCTTTGTGACCAGCGCGTCGATCCAAGTGCCGACAGTAACTACGCCGTACGCAAGGCCCACGTCAACGGGCACCTCGACGTCGTCACTGTGCTTGTTGCCGATCCGCGCGTCGAGGCGAGCGTCATCGGCGATTTATCCAGCGCCGTCACCCGAGGTCCGCCATCGGAATGGTCCGATGATGATAGTCTCCCCCCTTAAAGATACAACGCTGAGAAGCAGGTCAACGTTTGGTAGCGAGTAGTTCGTGGGTGCGCAAGCCTTGCTAAGTTGCGGGTGGGTGCCGGTGGGCGTGGTGTCGACACTTTCCCCGCTAGCGCCCGACACTCGTCGTTCTTTTGTGCTGCAGTCGTTCGTTCCCGGATTGCGGCCATTTGCGCGCCAATGGTATGTGTGTGGCAGCGGGAGGGAGAGCGGGAGCGGGGGGGGGTGAACTTAGCAGGCATAAGGAGGGGAGGAGGGGAGGATGGGGACTCATGGCTTGTCGGGTTGGGTGTGTGTGGTTGGGCGGGTGGCCAGAGCACACGCCCAGCTCCCTCGCTGGATCCTGCCGAGTATGAGCGCTACCTGGCTCTGCTGGCCGAGCGGTCGCGCCTGGTGAGCAAGCTTAAGGAGGCCGAGATGGATCCAGAGACCAAGGCTCGGGAGAAGGCGTTCTCCACCTACTTTTCTGGTGCGCATGCTGAAGCTGCCCCCTCTGCGGCAGGAGGCGGAGGATGCGCGAACGGCGCGGCGCGGAGCTCGCCGCCGCGGCGAGCTGATGCACCGTCGGCGGGGACGACCGCGGGCGGGCGGCGGCGCAAGGCATGGGGGACACCGCAGGCGCCGGTCATTCTCGCGCCCGAAGCCGGTCAGGCCTCGCCGCGGGTCAAGGCCCGGGTGCGGACAAGGACCAGAAAAGTGCGGCGGGGAGGGGGCGAGCGAGCGGGCAGAGCCGGCGGCGCCGCTGCCGGTCTTCGCTCACAGTGGCAACGCGACTCGCTGCACATTGCCGGGCCGGGTGGAAAGGCTATCCATGTCTCCAAAGCGCAGTCGGCGCGGGCACTGCTGCAAGCAGGTCCGCTCTCGACAGAATCAGGTTCGGGCTTGGGCTCGGACTCGGATTCGGGCGCGAGCTTGGGGTCTGGCGACTCCGAGTTGGAGGCCGTCTCGGGCACCGGTTCGTCGTCGCGCGACATCGAGGCCAACGTAGCTGCCAAAGTTGCGGCCCTTTCTTCGTCCAAGCAGCGAATGGTGGTTCGGCTGCTGGATCGGCTGGCGGACCTGGACATCGAATCGGAGACGTCTGGCGACGGAGACGTGCGGTCGTCGCTCGACCTATTGCAGCGGCTGCTGGCGTCGGCGCGGTCGCCGGCGCGGTCGCCGGCAGCGCGGTCGCCGGCAGTGCAGTCACCGGCTGGTGTGGCTGAGACGGTCGACCGGTCACCGCTGATGTTGCCGGTGGGAGCCGCGTCGACAGCCGCGTCGACTCCGACCAGGACGCCGTTGATGTCACCGGCGGCAACTGTGGACACGCCCGACTCGCTGGCATCGCCAACAAGGGCGGCGTCGCCGATGGCACTGCCAGCGTCGCGGCCGGTGGCGAGGCCACAGTTTGACACGCTCATCGAGTGCACACCGTTGAGGATACTTCTTTCGCGGGGAGACCAGACTACAGCCATCTCACTTGGCAATGTCCAGCTTTTTGACGCGTCGGGACAGAGTGTGACGGTGTTGGCCGATTCGCAAGTCTCGCTCGCCGGTGTGGCCGGGCCAAGCAAGCTCGACACTTCAGCGCTCTTCGACGAAGCTGCGCCGCAGTGGCTGGTGCCACGGGCGCGCGACGCGCCGGCGGTTGTCGTCTCGATCGCCATTCCGTCGATTGTGCCGTTGGCCTCGGTCGTGCTGACCAACTCGAACGAGGCCGCTTCGGCAGCCAGCTGGGTTGTCGTCAAATGGGACGGCCGGCAGGTGTGGTCGGGCGAGCTGGCGCTCGGCGGTAGCGCCCGGGTCAACCTCTGCGGTCCGGAGAGTGCCAAGCTGTCAGAGAACGCTGCACCTGCCAACAGGCTGGAAACAGATGGTGTGGCGGTAGAAGCGTCGGCGGCGACAGAAGCCGTGCCGGCCAAGGTTGTGGCCGCGCAAGTGTTGCCGACCGAGGTCCACAGCCTGCGGCTGATCATCCGGTCGACGCACGGCCACCGGACTCGGGTTGGGCTGACCAATCTGAGTCTTGTCGACAGCGCCGGAGTGGTCATTCCGATCGATCCAGAGCTCGACGTCGAGGTGGAGGGACTTGACCCGAGCGGGCCGGCATGGCAGGCCGCCATCACGCCGATGTTCAACGGAGTGACAGCGACATGCAGCCCGGACGACATGTGGCTTGGATGGCTGATGTCGGGCTTTGAGCCGCACGTCGAGATCACCATCTCGTATGCGTGGACCGGGCAAGCGCGCCAGCTTGTTCTCCACAACTACAACGCGTCGCTCAAGGACTCGGTCAAGTGCGTGCGCGGGCTGCAAGTCTGGCACGATCGCGAACTGGTGTGGGAGGGCGAGGTGAGCGAGGCGAAGGGCAACGCGGTCTTTCCGTACCAGCACGTTGTGGAGCTGGAGTCGGACGTGTCGGCGTCTTATGACGCGCCGTCGTCGCTGACGTTGTCTGCGACGGGAGGCTCTTCGCCCGAGCGTGGTGGGCGAGGCACAGAGTCAGCGTCGCCTGAGCAAGCGTCGCCGGCGCCGTCGCCGCCGGCGGTGTGGCAGGCGCCGATGGCATCGACTATCACGCTCAACATCCTGTCTACCTGGGGAGATCCGTTCTATGTCGGCATGACTGGGCTGGAGATCATCGACGCCGAGACGCGGCAGCCGATTCCGCTGACAGCGAGCGCACTGGAGGCGTCGCCGGCGTCACTTAACGACCTCGACGAAGTGAGCGGCGACCCGCGGACGGTGGACAAACTTGTGGACGGCGAGGTGGCGACGCGCGACGACACGCATATGTGGCTCATCCTTTACCCCCGGCGCTGACCACATGCTGCGGATCTCATTGGCGTCGCCGCGGCCGATTGCCGGCCTCCGCATCTACAACTACAACAAGTCTGAGGAGGACTCGTTCCGTGGTGTCAAGACGTTTGAGCTCTGGCTCGACGATGCGCCGCAGGTGTACGCGGGTGAAGCGTACGAGTGGGTGGTGCGCAAGGCCGGGGCGACCGGGACCGAGGGCGGACATCTGCTCGAGCTCAATCCGCAGCTGCGGGAGGCGCAGCTGGCTACTGGGCTCGGCGCGGAGTGCGAGAGTGGGAGCGGGAAGAACGAGGCGAGTGCGTGGCGGCGGCGTGAGCCGTTTGTGCTCCCGACGGTGGTGGGCGGTCTGGTGGTGGAGATTGTGCTCCTCTCCAATTGGGGCGACCTGTACTACATGGGTATGGACGCGCTGCGAGGGTGGAGCCTCAGCGGCGAGGAGCTGGACCTCGAGGCGCTGTGCGAGGAGGTTGTGGGCACGCCGCCGGACATCAACGTGCTCGACGGGGTGTCGGATGATACGCGCGGAGCGCACAACGTGGTGGTACCGGAGGAGAAGCGGCGTGCAGGCATGTCGTGGCTGGTGCCGTGGCACCCTGCCGGCAAGGCTGTGCCGCGGCTCAAGCTTGTCTTTCCGGCGCCGGTCTTCTTCTCGTGCCTCGAGCTGGTCAACTACTCCAAGACGCCGATGCGCGGCGTGCGACACTTTCAGCTCTGGGTCGACGGCCTCCTAGTGTATGCTGGCACCGTCGACGCCGGTGGGCGGCACACAATCGGGAGGCGGCCGCAGGCAGGAGGGAGCGGCGGACCGGTGCCATCGCCGCCGTCGCGCGCCCGGCGGGCGCTCGCCGAGCAAGCTGTTGTCTTTACCAATGACAGGGTCCAAGTCGCGCGGGGCGGATCAGCGCGCTCGCTTCGGCATCCTGATGCGGTGCGGTGGAACTTGAAGGCACGGGCGGCGTCCAAGCGACCACCAACGTCACAACGGTGACAATCTGCGATCCAAGTGGAATGTGCAAGAGCTTTTGTGATGCTTGCGGCGAGCTGGACAGGGTGTTGACAGTGGTTGTTTGAGGGGGAAAAAAATAAAATTGGTGCCTCAACGTGGTGGCGATTGCGAGCAGTGTGGTGTGGTGGTGGTGGAGGTGGTGGAGGCGCGGCGGCCGTTGGCACATCATGTTTTTATCGTTCCGTTTCGGTGTGAAATCGTCCCGAAGATAGTGTGAACGAGGCAGGCACCCTCTTCTCCTGGACTCTTATGGCCGACTCTGCCCCTATTGTGTGCTGCTGCGTTGGCGCCGGCTACGTCGGTGGCCCCACCATGGCTATCATGGCGCAGAAGTGCAACGTCAAGATCACCGGTACGTACCAGGCCTTTGCCGCACACCCGACCGGCGTGGGCTGTGGATGTGCGGTGGCTGGAGCGACGGCCGGGCGTAGCAAAAAATGCTCAGAACTTGGTTGGACGAGAAGCGGGAGCCGGCGGGGGCCCAAGGGCGGGGGGGGGGGGAGGGAGGGGGGAGGGGGCACGTGAGGGTGAGGGACATGTTGGCCACCGGTGGGGGGGAGGGGGGGGAGGCGTAACTCACGAGCGGTTGTGGCATGGCGGCAGTGGTCGACATCAACCAGGCCCGGATCGACGCTTGGAACTCGGACGAGCTCCCGATCTACGAGCCTGGACTTGACGAGATTGTCAAGGCGCAGCGTGGCAAGAACCTGTTCTTCTCGACCGAGGTGGATGCCGCCATCGAGGAGGCCGACATTATTTTTGTGTCGGTCAACACGCCGACCAAGACGTACGGTGTGGGCGCCGGCGCAGCTGCTGACCTCAAGTACATCGAGGCCGTGGCGCGGCAGATCGGGCAGGTTGCAACGGGCAACAAGATTGTTGTGGAAAAGTCGACGGTGCCGGTGCGCTGCGCTCAGGCGATCAAGGCGATTCTCGAGCCGCATGCGCGCGAGAAGGGCCTCCGCTTCGACGTGTGCTCCAACCCGGAGTTCCTCGCCGAGGGCACGGCCATCCGCGACCTGCTTGCACCGGACCGCGTGCTCATCGGGTCTGACCAGAACGAGTCTGGCCTCGCGGCGTGCGCGCTTGTCAAGTCACTGTACGCGCAGTGGGTGCCCGAGGAGAAGATCCTGACGACCAACGTCTGGTCGTCGGAGCTCTCCAAGCTTGTGGCCAACGCGCTCCTCGCGCAGCGGATCTCGTCGATCAACGCCATCTCGGCGCTGTGCGAGAAGACCGGTGCGGATGTGGAGGAGGTCGCGCGCGCTGTCGGGCGCGACTCGCGGATTGGGCCCAAGTTCCTGGGCGCGTCGGTTGGCTTTGGCGGCTCGTGCTTCCAGAAGGACATCCTCAACCTGGTGTACCTGTGTGAGTGCGAGGGCCTGCAGGAGGTTGCCGACTACTTCCGGTCGGTGGTCGACATCAACACGTACCAGCGCAACCGCTTTGCCCGCCACATCGTCAACACGCTCTTTGGCACGATTGGCGGCAAGCGCATTGCGCTCTTTGGCTACGCGTTCAAGAAGGATACCGGCGACACTCGTGAGTCTGCGGCGATCTATGTGGCTGGCGAGCTGCTCAAGGAGCGCGCCCGCCTTGCCATCTATGACCCCAGGTCAAGCGCGAGATGGTGTTCTGGGAGCTCGAGCACACGTCCGAGGCGCCCAAGGACATCGACTTTGAGTCTGTCGTGGAGTACTCGAACACCGACCCGTACGCCATTGCCAACGGTGCCCACGCTGTCGCCGTCATGACCGAGTGGCCCGAGTTTGTCTCGGAGATTGACTGGCAGCGCATCTACGACAACATGGCCAAGCCGGCGTTCATCTTCGATGGCCGTCTCCTTCTCGACCACGATGCTCTGCGGGCCATCGGCTTCCAGGTGTACTGCATCGGCAAGAAGTAAGCGATTTCATACTTGCCTTGGCTCCCTCCCTTCCCAGTCAAAGTAACTCCCTGCACAGTTTGTGGCGTCAGCGTAAACGCGGTCGTGCTTTATTGCCACAGGTTGCTACACCCGGGTGTGGTGCGGCGGCGCGCGCTCGTACTCTTCATAGTCGTACGATGGCACGTCCGAGTCGCCGACCTCGGACGAGCCGCCGTAGCGTGAGGTGGCCATGGCTCTGGTCTCGGCGTCCATCATGGTTGACGAGAGGCCATTGGACCGCGAGGCGCGGAGGCGGGAGCGGCGCTGCGAGAGCGAGGTGTGGGCGGCATCGGTCCCGCCCGAGTCGGACGCCGAGCCGTCGTTGAGAGCCGAGCTCGAGGCGGTGCCCCATTCGTCAGACGACTCGACGACCTCGATGATCTTCTTGATGATTTTGGTGCCGTCGGGGCCGTCGATGACCCGGGTCTTGGTTCGCTTGTGGACCCGGGTCCGGCGCGGGGCGCCCGGAGCCGGCGACGCTGGCTCGGTCAGGCTTGCGGGTGCAGGCGTCGCCGATCGGCGGCGTCGTCTTCTGGGCGGGCGGTTGCCTCGACCGACCTCTGCGCCCGGAGTCTGTGTAGCGTCATCCTTGCGTCTAGCGCGGCGGCGCTTGCAGCAGAGGTAGAGGCAGGCGAGGAGAAGACAGACAACGATGCCTGCGGCAATGGCGGAGAGCGAGAAGGGGATGACGGTCATGCCCAGGGCGACGATGTCATCGCCGGCAGGCGGAGCCGGCGACGGTGGATCGACCACAGACACGTCGAGGCACTGGTAGTAGGTAGCATTCTGAGTGGTGTAGGCAAACTCCAGCACGCCCTCCATGAGGGCAATGGCAGCCGGAAAGGGGATCTGCATGAAGTGGTAGCCCGGGGCAGTGTCCGAGAGGACGAGCGGATTGGCAACGGGCGATCCTGAGGCAGCTGAGTCGGCGATAAAGATGGGAGTGATAAAGCCATTGATCTCAGGCTGGAAGACATACAGCGTGTAGTTGTTGAGAGTTCCACGGAGCACCTCTGTCATGGTGGGGCCCTTGCCCACATCGACGCACGGCGTCGTGTTCTCCGCCGGCAGGCCACGGACGCCCACCGTTGGCTGGGAGATGTTGAAGACAGCGTCGACCGGGAGCGGGGCGAGGGAGATGAGGACGAGGACGAGGATGAGGATGAGGGGGAGAGGGAGAGGGAGAGGGAGGGGTGACCAGTGTGTGTGGGTGGGTGGGTGTGGGGGGGTGTATGGCTGATGTGTGCGGTGGGCGTGGTGGTGGTCAGCGTGTTCCAGTGTGGCGGTGGTAAAGGCGGCAGGCCCGTCCACACGCCTCTTGCCGAGCATGATGGCAAGAGTGGCAGGGGATGGGAATGGGGCAGGAGATGGGGTGGTGTTGGTGTTGGTGGGTAGGTGAAGGGTGGGGTGGTGGTGGTGGTGGGGTGGGGTGGTGGTGGGGTGGGGTGAGCGGGTGGGGTGTGAGCGGGTGGGGTGAAGGGGGGTGAGGGGGGGAAGGGGGAAGTGGGGGAAGGGGAGGGGGCAAGTGGGGAA
>NW_013657653.1:254438-265205 GCF_000142905.1 Thecamonas trahens ATCC 50062
CGATGGGGGGGGGGGGGCGAATATTGTGTGCGATGTATGGATATGGGGGGGGGGTCGGCTACAGGGGGTGGCCATGCGCATGCGTTGGTGCTCGACGAGTGGACCCGCAACGATATGGTGCCCGAGGGCGTGCGGGTGGTGCTGGTATCAGACGGGCCAACGGCATGGTACTCGGGCATGATGCCCGGCGCGGTGGCCGGCATGTACCAGCCGGAGGAGACCCAGATGGAGCTGGCCGAGCTGGCGGCGGCGGCCAGGGCAGAGTTTGTGTGTGAGGCCGTGGTCGACACGGTTGTGTATGCTCCAGCCGAGGTGGGCGACGACGGCAAGACCGGCCACTTGGTGCTGGCGAGCGGGGCCACGCTCGGCTTCCACGTTGTTTCGTTTGACGTCGGCTCGACCACTCGCGGGGCAGAGACCGTGCCCGGCGTGGCCGACTACGCCATCGCCACCCGCCCCATTTACGAGCTGCTCGGAAAGCTCAAGGACGCCGAGCAGGCGCTCGGCGACGGGCGCGGGCGCGATGCCCCGCTGCGGGTCGTCGTCGTGGGCGGCGGCGCTGCAGGCATCGAGCTCGCGGCCTCGTACCGCGAACGGGTGGTGCGGAGCGGGCGGGCGGCACCCGAGGTGACGCTAATCACGCCTGACCCGATCCTGCACCAGGCCGCCGGCGACAAGGCGGCGGCCGCGGTGGACGCCGCGCTTGCGGCCCGCGGCATCACCATCGTCACGTCGACAGTCGTCAGCGAGGTGGAGGCCGGGCGGGTAGTGGGCGAGCGGCGCGAGGGCGACTCGGGATCGAGCCTGGCGTTTGAGGCGGCGTACGACGTGGTGCTGTGGGCAACCGGCGCCGCACCACAACCGCTGATGGCGACAATGGCCGAGAGCAACGGGGAGCGGCTCCAGTTTTCGGACCGTGGATACTTGGCGGTCGGGTCACAGCTGTGTGTGGCCGGTGCCGAGTTTGTATTTGGCGCTGGCGACACGGTGAGCCTCACGTCGGCGCCGTGGGTGCCCAAGGCTGGGGTGTATGCGGTACGCGAGGCGCCGGTCCTTGCGCACAACCTGCTCGCGTTTGTGACTGCCAACCGCGGGCGACTGATCGGCGGCGCGCGGAACGAACCGTGGCACACCCACTCGCTCACCGAGTACCAGCCGCAGGAAGGCTTCCTCTCGCTGCTCGCGATGGGCGACGGCAGCGCGGTCGGGGTGTGGAAGGGCATGACGTTTGCGGGCTCGTGGGTGTGGCGTCTCAAAAACCACATCGATCGCAAGTTCATGAACAAGTTCCCACCGCCGGACCGGCCGGCCAGCAGCAGCGCAAGCGGGGGGGCGGCGGGAGCTCGTCGTGTGCCATCCAGTAAACGCGAGACGCTTAGCCACTTGGCGTGAGCGCCGAATAGTCGGCGGCGACCTGGGCGAGATCGAGCGAGGCGAGGACGAGGTCGTCGGCCGAGACGCCGTGCTGGGCATAATGGTGGAGATAGGCGCGCGAGTCCATCATGGCGTCGGCCTTGGCCAGGAGCTTCGCGAGCGGGGCGACCGCGCCGGCCGAGTTTGTGAGGAGGGTGGCGGACTTGGCCGAGGCCGAGCCGGTAGCGCCACATCGCGAGGCGCGGACAAGGCAGCCGTGGTGCGGAGCGCCAGTCCACGGGGCATACAGCGCCGGATCGACAAACGAGGGAAGGTACGGGAGTGTGGCTGGGAGGTCGGGCCCGCGGAGGAAGAGCGCGTTGGCAACGGCGACGTTTGCGGACCGCGAGCCGGCCTTGATCCGCCAGCGGATGCCCTCCTCCATGGGCGCGTTGGCCACTAGCATCTGACGGAGGTGCTTGAGGACCTGGCCCCACGAGTTGGAGGCAAAAGCGAGTGAAGCTGGCGGGAGCTGCGGCAGGGTCTTGATGGAGAGCAGCTTGAAAGCCGGGTGCGGTGTGCAGGCGAGGAGCGGCGTGAGCGGGTCGTCGGGCGGAGCGAGAGGCGGCGGGAGAGGCGAGGCGGCGGCAGCGGTGGCAGCGCGGGCGCGGGCCTTGGGCAGCAGCGGGTTGCCAGCCGAGGCGGCGAGGTAGCGGTCGGGTATGTAGCCAAGCGAACAGTCGATGCGGGCGGTGTCAACGGCGGCGGCCGGGAGGAGGACGGCGGCGAGTTGCTTGGCGAGGACGGCGTTGAGATGGTCAAACGAGACGTCGCGGATGTTGTGCAGCTGGGTGACGACGGCGTGGGCGGCGTCGTTGGGCAGGAGCACCACGCCGTCGGAGACCGGATACAGCGAGCTGAGAGTGAGGAGGGTGTTGTAGTTCTGAACAATGACCTCGCCGGTGTCATACGGCCAGACAGCGACGTTGAACAGGGCCGCGTCTCCAAAGGCATCACGCAGGGCAGTGGTCGTCCGCGCGCCAAGGCCCGAGCCGGTCCCGCCGGCCAGCGAGTGCAGCAGCAGCAGGCCGCCGAGCGCATCAGCAGCCTCGGCTTCGCGGCGGACGGCGTCGACGATGGCAGCCTCGGACGCGGCGCCGTGAACATGGTACCCGTACGCCCAGTTGTTGGCCGAGCCCGACTGCTGGCACACCACAGCGTCAGCCGGGTAGTCGATAAGCCCGCTCTTCTCCGCGGCCGCCAGCGTCTGCTGCACCACCTTGGGCTCCATGTCCACCAGCACCGCCCGCGCCACCGTCCGCCCGTCGCCGCCCTCGCGCAGCAACGGTGCGCCCGTCACGCCGTCCTTGCCCACGCCCTCGGCATACGTCTGCAAGAACTCGCGCCCGAGCTGGTTGCCCGCCTGGCCGATCTGGACAGTCACCACGGCGGGCGTCGACGAGGCGGCCATCAGAGTGCAGTGGGGTGAGATGAGATCGCAAGTGCGGCTCAACGCACGCAAGCGCAAGGTCTGGATGGCATGTGGAGTGTGGACGGATGGGTGAGGGAGAAGGAGATTGAAGGAGGAGGGATACGATCAGGGGGGAGGGGGGGGAGGGGGGGAGGTGATTTAGTAGGTTTTGTGGAGGCGATCAGTGATCTGGAGTTTTTCAATGAGACAGGAAGAATGGGAGGCGCATACGGCCAGGGAAGCGATCATGAAGCGTGCTAGCCTCTCTGAAACAACACTCCAGTACGTGATATGGAACACAGAAGCTCCCAACGGCTCCAGTTTCCTCACCCTGCACGCGATCCAAGGCAGGAGACGCTCTCCCTTGCTGGATCACTAGCCCCTGCGTGTGTGTAGGGTGGCGGATCACCCCTACTCGGCCCGGCTCGCGCTCACGCCGGTCCGATCCATGTCCTGACTTTTCCCCAAGGTCAGACCCCAAGTCCAGGCGCATCATGCGTGCGACGAGGCTCACGGGCAAGCTTGCGCCTAGTCGGGCCCGGGGAGTCCCTTCCTACGGTCAGGGGCTTCGTTCGACGTTCGGCCGGTCCGTAGACACTCTAGTCTACATCATTAACATTGCGATCAGAAAGCACGAGAGGGAGATCTTCAAGTAGTGTTGTAGTATGTATGTATGTTTGTGTGTGTGTGTGTGTGTGTGTGTGTGTGTGTGTTTGTGTGTGTGCTGTGGATAAGATGTTCCGGTCTGACACCTCCCCCTCTCCCCCTCCCCCTCCCCTCCCCCCCCCTCCGCTGCCACCTCCTCTGCCACTCTCCCTCGTCTCCGTCCACCTGTCCCTCCCCCTGTGCACGCAGGTCACGGAAGCATGGCCGACAGTGCGGTGCAGGTAAGCACCTTCTCACCCCCTCCACCTCCTCCACCCCTTCCACCCTCTCCACCCCCTCCTCCCCTCTCCCCCTACCCTTCCCTACCCCCATCACCTCCCACCCCCCCGCCATGTCCATGGTCTGGTGCAGGTAGGGAAGGCCACTGTCGGCGAAAGAGGCGGTCACCTTCCGACGGTAACCATTTTTTGCCTGTTGGCTTGGGAAAGGGGGGGGGGGGGACCAAGGGGGGGGGGGGGTAGGGAAAAGACAGAGGTATAGAGAGGGTGACTCACAAGAGGGGATGGGGACGGTGGTGATGACCATGGTGGGGGTGGGTTTATGGGACAGACGGAGATTGCTGCGTTGCAGGAGCAGGTCGCCCGCGACCATGAGGCACTTCGCAAGGCCTCGCTCAACGGGCAGAAGCTGATGATGCTCTGCCTCAAGATGAACCAGAAGCTGAACCTGATGATGGAGATGGCGAAGAACGCGGTGGAGAGTGTGCCGATGGGCCCGAGTAACGAGGCGGTGGTGGCGGAGCAGCCACTGATGTGCGGGTTTATGAACATCAAAGCCAAGAACGAGCGCAACTGGAAGCGGCGGTGGTTTGTCCTCCGCAAGGGTGCGCTGGCGTACTACAACGATCAGAACGCGACGACGCCCAAAGGCACCATTCCGCTGGCGGTGTGCGTGGTCGACGGGCTCAAGGTCCGCGACAACATGCAGCGGCCGTGCATGGCGCTGGTGGTCGAGGGCCGGACCCTGTACTGCGAGGCCGAGACCAAGAAAGACAACGTGGCGTGGTTCCTCGCCATCAACTGCATGCAGCAGCAGCTCGACTACTCGCGCAAGCTCGAGGCGCAGGGCATTGAGCCGGACACCCGCATCTTGGCCTTCTTTGACCATCCGCTGCGGACAGAGCTCGCCCTCGACGACGTAAGCCTCTCGGTGGAGGCCATCACGTCGATGGAGTCGACGATCCGGTTCCACTCGGCGCTGGTCTCGCTCTCGATGCAGTCTGCGGCGCTGCGCGACGAGCACGTTGAGTCGCTGGCGCGTGCGTTGTCGGGCAACAAGTTCCTGCAGACGGTCCGGCTCGGCTCGAACGACCTTGGCCCGGCGGCGGCGGCGTCACTGGCGGTGGCGCTGGAGAAGAACGCGGTCATCACCGAGCTCAACCTTGCGGGCAACCACATTGGCGACGACGGCGTGCTTGCGCTGGCAAATGCACTCGGCTCGCGGCCGCCGCTCGCAGTGCTGGACCTCTCGGACAACGAGGTTACCGACGAGGGCTTTGCGCACTTTGTCGACACGCTTGTGACCGAGTCGTACCCGCTGCCGGCGCTGGAGTTTTCGTCAAACGCCATCACGTCGGCCGGCGTGGTCGGCTCGCTGGTGCCTGCGCTCGGCGCGCTCCCGTCGCTCACCCGCGTTGCCCTCGCATCCAACGCCGTCGACGACGCCGGCGTCGCTGCCATCCTCGGCGCGCTGCCATCGTCGTCGCTCCGCGAGCTGGTCCTGTCTAACAACCCGTACGCACACGAGCAGCACGTCGAGGCCCTCCTCGCCTCCCTCCTCGCCACGTCGTCCCTGGTTCTCATCGACATGGTTCCGGTCGTCCTCGACGAGCAGAGCATCGCCACGCTCCGCCTCCTCCGCGACAACGACGCGCTCGCGCTTTGAACAAACACCTCCCTCTACGCCTGGCTGGCCCTTCATTCGCTGCGCCTGCTACATGTACTCGGCAAGATCGTCGCTCTCAGAGCCGCTCTGGTCGTCGTCGGACGACGAGACCGATGGCGGAGTGACGGCGACGGCGTCGACGATGGCGTCGTCGCCAGAGTCGTCTGCAGTGACCAGGTCCTCCATGATGAGCAGCGAGAGGAGTGCGTCGATGGGCAGCGGGAGATCGACCATGGGATTGACGGCAAAGTCGATGTACAGAATGACGCGGTCAGAGGCCGCCCAGTTCCAGGCCGAGTGGCGGTAGGTGTCGTCGAAAACGACGGCGTCGCCGACGGCGCGCCACTCGTGGAGCAGCGGGCCGACGCGGAGGCCGGTGGCGACGAGCGAGCCGTCTGCGCGGTACTGGTCGGCAAGCGGGTCGGCGATGGCGGCCGAATCCGGCTCTGGCACGACGATGGACATGTGGAAGGCGAGCGAGCCAAAGCGGAGGCCGGTAAAGCCGACGTGCGGCTTGATCTGCGTCCGCGGGCGGAGGCGCGAGAAGCCTGCGACGCGGATGGAGGGGATGCGGTCAAGCATGGCGGCGGTGCGCGGGCAGGCGGCACAGTTTGCCTCGACGCGCTCGCCGTGAGCCGGAATAAAGCCGTAGGCGAGCCAGTCCGGGTTGGTCTCGTCGGGCGCCACGTTGTTCCACCACGAGGCCCAGCCGCCTTGGACTGCCACGGCGTCGGCAATCGACTTGAACGACTCATCGCCGGCCCAGCCCGAGTAGTTGCCATCGAGGGCAAAGACGGGATCGGCCGCCTCGGGCCGCATCACACTCGCCAGCTCGGCAGCCACCACGTCCGCGTTGGCCCGCAGGTCGTCAAAGATGGAAAACATGTTGGCATCAAACATGTGTGGGCCCTGCAGGCTCTCCGCCGCGCACCCGGCGCACGAGCACGCTGGCGGCCTGAGCTCCCACCCTTTCGGCGGCCCACGTCCCTGCCTCCCCGACGACATAGTGGCGGAGAGTGTGGGGTGAGCGGGGTTGAGTGTTGTTGTGCTGTCTCGTGTGCGTGAGCGGGGGTGGAGTGGTGTGGTGCCGTGTGGTGGCTTTGCCGGGAACGACAGGGGGCTGAGGGGCCTTGTCAGGTGGTTCGCCCACGCGGCAGGTGGGGGGGGGGGGGGTGCTGATCGGCTGCAATTCACTAGAGGCCACGACTGCGGCTGGTTGTTCGGCAGCTGCAGCGGCAGCGGTAGCTGTGGTGGTGGTGGTGGTGGTGGTGGTGGTGGTGGTCCTGGGCGGCAGAGGCTTGATCGCGCAGCGGTCGAGCGTGGTCGTACCAGGCGTGGCTCGGCTACAGGCGAGACACCATCGACTGGGCTCGGGAAGTGCCGGCTGCGCCACGCATAGAGGCGTTGGTCAAACCGTAGGGGAGAAGTGGCTCGTCGGCAATAAAGGTGTAGGCGGCGGCGGCATCGGCGGGTGCATCGGTGGTGGCGGCGTGGTGGAGAAGGAGGCCAGCCAGGAGAGTGCGGGCAAGGCCAAAGGAAAAGAGACGAGAGTCGGGTGGCGTGAGGGAAGCGCCGAGACTGACCAGCTTGTTGGCGGCAGCAGTGACGAGGGCGGCGAGTGGGGCGAGATCGGTGGCGGAGGCCGGGGCTGGCGATGCGGTGGCAACCTTGCCGGCCAGCCACTCGATCTGTGCGGCCAGGAGCGGGAGGACGGCGGGGTTCTTGGTCAGCACACGCAGCGTGTCGAGGGCGAGGACGTTCGAGGTGCCCTCCCAAATGGCATTGACAAAGTTGTCGCGGAAGACCCGCGGCAGGCCGGTGTCCTCCATGTACCCGGCGCCGCCCATGCCCTCGAGCGCGTCGAGCATGCCGGCGTTGGCGAGGCGGGCGCCGTACATCTTGCACAGCGGGGTGACAATGCGTAGCAGGTCCTCGCCAGACTCAGCATCCAGGCGCGGCAGGAGCCACGAGCTGGCATCGTCTGCCGGCAGCGGGAGCGCGTCGACCTCGACCGCGCCGAGGAGATCGCTCACAAAGACGGTGAGGAGCGAGAGCGCCGACGACACAGCCAGGTTGCGCGAGAGTGTGACAACATGCAGGTCATGCTGCAGCAGCGTCTTGCCAAACGCGCGTCGCTTGGTCGAGTAGTCGAGAAGGACGGCGTTGAGGTAGGCAAGTCCCGAAGTCGAGCCGATGAGGGCGTGGATCCGGGTGAGGTTGAATAGGAGCGAGATGAGCTTGATGCCGTGACCGGGCCTGCCAATGAGCGTCGCCCGTAGGCCGCGGAGCTCCAGCTCGGCTGTCGGCAGCGACTTGGTGCCAAACTTCTCCTTGAGCCGAGCCACCCGGAGGGAGCCGTTAGCGATGTTCGCTTTCGCGTCGACGGCCACAAGGAAGAGCGACGGCTGCGGCGGGCGGGCACCGGCCGGCTGCGCCGCGTGCGGATCGTCGGCGGCGTCGTCCACAATGTGGCCGAGGGTAAACGCCAGCTCGGCAGTCGCTGCCGAGGTGAAGAACTTGTAGCCGTGCAGCGCGTAGTGCCCGGCGTCGTCGAGGGCGACGGCCACGGTCTCGCACGCGCGCACGTCGGATCCACCGGTCCGCTCGGTCATCCACTGGCCGGCACTGGCGCCGCCATCGCCTGGGCCGAGCAACGCCTCGTACGCCTGGTGCAGCTCGTCCTCGGCGGCGCCTGTGAGGCCGAAACCAGCCGGATCGGCCAGCAGCGTCTCGGCCAGCCGCGCCGCGCCATCGGACATGGCCAGTGGGCACGAGACCATGCCCGATGCCGGCGCAAAGACATACAGCATGGCAGCTTGGACCACGCGGGCGTGGCGGCCAAAGACAGCGCGGCCAGGCCCGTAGCCCGTGGCGATGAGGCCCTCGTCACGGGCAGCCGCCGAGAGCAGCTCCCACGCCGGATCGACAGCGACAGCCGATGCGTCGGTGCCAAAGCCGTCAGCGCGGACCAGGCGCGGCAAGGCACCGGCCTCGGCCACGGTAGCCAGATGATCGGCCGCCACTGCGTACTCGCCACCCGGGCGGGCACAGCGGGCAGCGAGGGCGTCAAGCCAGGCGTGGGCTGTCACCGCTTTGTCGGCCGGCAGGACCGCATCGAGGATGCCCGGCAGCGGCGAGGCCCTGTACGGGTTGTCTGCCACTGATGGCGGCGTCTGGACAAAGTACTGTTTGTGCATGAGTCAAGTGTATGTGTGTGTATGTATGTATGTATGTGTGTGTGTGTGTGTGTGTGTGTGTGTGTGTGTGTGTGGTGAAGGTGCTATGGGCTCATCGACGGCAGTCGCAGTCGTTGTCGCTGCCAAGGTCTCAATCATGGCCATCATCATGATCATGATCAGTACACTCCAGCAACAGCCTCGCCGAGGGACGATCCTTGCCCCATCGCAGGCCCCTATTCGTCTTGGGAGCATGATCAACAATTGCATCCCCCCAGAGCGAACTGGCCATCAATATCAATCCCCACAGGCCCCCCTCTCCCCCCCCCCCCCCGCCCCCGTCACTCGATCCGGATCCTCCGCCATCACCATCACCATCACCGACAGGGCACAGAGGGGGGCACAGGGGGGGGGGGGGGGGTGGGAGAGGAGGGTCTAGGTCACCTCTCGCTGTACATCCCTCCATGTCTGCACAAGCTCCTGCTGTTGTCTACGCATACCTCAAGGCCCAGGGTTGGGACAAGGCCGCCAAGGCCATGGCCAAGGCCTCTTCGGTGGTACGGGCCAATGACCGGTCCCCTCCCCTATCCCCCCCATCCCACCTGCCCGCCCCCCCCCCTCCCCTCCAACTCACCCCCCTCCCCCTATCTGCCATCGGATGCCCATCGCAGGACACTGGGTCGGTTAATGGCTCGACTCCATCGCTGGAGAAGGCGCTGGAGGTCATGGCTGTCTTTGAGGCTGCATACGATGCCCAGAAGGCTGCTACGCCCAAGAAGGCAAAGGCTGACGCAAAGGGCTCGTCGTCGTCATCGTCGTCGTCGTCGTCCTCCTCATCGTCGTCGTCGTCGTCGTCGTCGTCGTCGGCATCGCAGGCTACTACGGCCAAGGCTGCCAAGGCGGCGGCGTCGTCGTCTTCGTCGTCGTCCGATGCCGACGACGATGCGGCTGCATCGTCTTCATCGTCGTCGTCGTCATCGTCGTCGTCGGCGGCGGCGCCTTCAAAGTCTGCACCGGTGGCTGATGCCGACGCCTCTGCGGGCGCGGATGCCTCGGGCAAGTCGTCGAACAAGCGCAAGCGCTCGTCATCGTCGTCGTCGTCATCGTCTGGCTCTGGCTCTGGCTCTGGCTCTGGCTCTGGCTCTGGCTCGTCGTCGTCGTCGTCGTCGTCGTCGTCGTCGTCGTCGTCGTCGTCGTCGTCGTCCTCGATGGCGCAGCCAGCCAAGAAGAAGAAGCTGAACAACTCGACAGCCAAGCCGATGGCGGGCAAGGGCGGGCCGCGGGCGCCGTCCACGCCGTTCAAGCGGGTCGACGACTCGCTCATCTACACGGTGCCCGAAGCGCTGCGCGACAACTCATACACCGGCCCGCACGGCGGTGACTCGTACGGTGCGCGCGCGTTTGAGGAGATGGTCCACACCCGTGGCAAGGGCTTTACCAAGGTCAAGAACAAGCGCAAGAACTCGTACCGCGGCGGCAACATCAACTCGGCCTCGGTCAACTCGTACATCTTCTCCGACTCGGACGATTGAACACCTACCGTGCCGTACCATCAGCAGATGCACCCACTGGGAACATCGTACGAGACGCCAGCCCGGGGCGACGGCGCGTAACTGGTAAAGACGAGCGAGACGCCACCGACCGGGGTCGACTCGATCATCCACAGTGGATTCCCGCCCCAGCAGAACAACAGCCGCGCCTCCGCGCTAATCTCGTACACATACAGCGTTGCCGAGCCACGTGGCTGGCGGCGTGGCCGGTGACGCGCGTTTGCTCGCGCCACGGCGGCATCTGCCAGCGTACGCATCGCTTCCGGACTCGACGGCGGGGCGGCCGGACACAGACCGGCCTCGCGGGCGTCTGCCATCCGTGCAAGAAGGTTCGGCGGCGTGGTGGAGCAATGCACGTTGCCCGATCCCGCACACAGCCGGCCATGGAGGCAGCGGGCTGTGCACGAGCCACCGCTGTCGTAAGACACCTCGGACGATGCGTTGCGGGCAAAGAGCACAGTGGCCTGGTTCGGACACGGCTGCGGCTGCGAGCTGCTGCACTCGATGGAGACCGAGTTGCTGTCGAGGAGCGAGTACCAGAACGTCGAGCTGCCCGATGCCAGAGCCTTGGTCGGCGCCGATGGCCACGACCCATTCGCCATCACTTGCATCGAGTATGAATGCGGAACAATGGGCTGTGATGGATGGATGGATGTGTGTGAGGGGG
>NW_013657653.1:265305-279881 GCF_000142905.1 Thecamonas trahens ATCC 50062
GTACATATCACGAAACGGGGGGGGGAGAGGAAGGGGAGGGGAGGCGGGGCGTACGCGGGCGTGTGCGGCAGTGGCGATGGCCAGCAGGGCCAGGAGGACGGGAAGGAGGGGATGCATGTGTTAGCGAGGCGTGGGGTGGAGTGGATTCAGCTGTGGCTGCTGTGGCCGTGGCTGTGGTTGTGGCTGTGGCTGTGGCTGGTGTGGTGTGGCGGGTGTGCATGCAGGAGGAAAATGGAAGAATGTGGCGTGTTTTTCTTGTTTTCTTTGCCGTTTTTGTCTTTGCTGTCATCGGCGTGGATGCTCTGCTCAACATACTCATTTCCCACACCCACCATGCTGGACACAACGAGAGGTAGAGGCGGTGTGATTGCTTTACAGTGAGCCGCCAGCAGCAGATGAGGCGGCGCGGTGCGAGTCGGAAGTAGACGAGTAGACGACGGCGGACGAAGACGAGTACGACGAGGCGGATGAGGACGAGGAGCAAGCGTGATGGTTGCTGCGTTGACTGGTGGAGCCGTCAGGGCGGTCGGCATGGCCGGGACTATTCAGCTCGTTGGTGCTCTCGCTGCTGGCGCCGCCATCGCTGGTCTCCTCTTCGACAATGGTGAACAAGGCGGCCAACGAGTCGTCTTCGACGCCGCGATCGTCGCTCTCTTCGTAGACAGTGTTGAGGCGGGAAAACGCGTGGGTGAGACCAGCCATGGAGGCCGGCGAGTCACTGTCCGAGTCGGTGGAGAAAGCGTCGTTCTCGGCGAGGCTGATGGACGCGCCGAGCGACTCGTCATCGCAGACAGAGAGCTGATGGGCGAGTGCTGCGACGTGGGGCAACGAGACCGAGTTGAGCGAGAGTGAGGAGAGCATGGCGGTCGACGAGAGGTTGAGTGAGGCTGTGGTGGCGGAAAAGGTGACCGACGAGTGGGAACCGGCCGACAGCTCTGACGAGGCCTCGTCGTGCTCGACGAGGTAGGCGGCGGCGCGCAGGTCCGAGTCGGAAGTCCAGCGCGACGATGCGGACGAGGCTTCCGACGAGGCCGACGAGACTTCCGAGGCCTCCGAGGCCAATGTTGACGACAACGTCTGCGCCTCGAGAGCAAGGTAGTTCTTCAGCTGCTGCTCGGCAACGCCAGCGAGCCTGATGATGCTGCGGGAGAAGAGGTAGAGGCGCTTGAGCAGGGCAAAGTCGCGCGTGTCCATGCCGGTCTCGCGGGCGCGCGCAAACTCGAGCTGCTCCTCGCGGGTCATATCGCGGAGGCGCTTGCCGCGCAGGTTGACCGGGACCCAGGCCTGCGGCGCACCGTTGTCGTCGACGTACATGGAGGCGATTCGCGAGCGCGCTTGCGCCACTTGGCGGGCGGCGAGGTGGATGAAAGTGACGAGCTCACTCTTGGTCAGCTGCTTGACTTGGTTCACGTTGAGCAGGAGCGGGGCGTTGTCGTCGAGGCTGTCAAGCACAGTGCCGACTGATGACGAGAGCCGCGACGGGCCATCGATCGAGGCCTGGCCAGACGAGGCTAGTTCGTCGAGCATGCTTTGGGTGGCTTCGGGCAGCGAGGCACGCGACGAGAGCGAATCTGACGACGACGTTGTCGACTCGGTAGTCAAGTGGACGGCTGAAGTGGAGGCTACGGTCTTGCGGCGCATCCTGCGGCGGCGGCGGCGGGGGTTGAACGAGGGCCTGGCAAGATCGATGGCTTCGGTGGTGACTTTGTGCTTGTGGCGCCAGTACTTGGCCTTGCGGACGGCGTACTCGGCAGGCGAGAGCCGCTTCTTGCGGTACTTTTTGTACTGCGAGCGTTCAAACTCGTCGAGCTGAGCCTTGGTCTTGCCGCGGAGCGAGGCCGGCTTCCAAGCCTCGTACCCGGAGCTCGAGCTTGAGCTTGATCGTGCGCGGGCCTTGGGGGAGACGCAGGCCTGAGCGGGAACAGGGAACATCTTGGGCTCGACCGAGACGGCGCGCGTCGACGACGAGTGCGACGAAGTGGCCTTGGGCGAGGCGGAGAGACCGACCGATGCGGCACGGGCGTGATGCGACGGTGGGCTGATGCAGTTGTGCGTAGAGACCGGGACTGCAACTGCGACCGGGATGGGCACGTACATGATCTGCGACGCGGCCGCAGCTTTAGCAGCGCGAGCAGATGCGGCGAGGGCAAGCGCGTGGTGCTCGCGGGCGTGCATGACGCGGATGACGCGGACGAGATCTTCATGCGAGGCAGCAAGGAGTGCCTGCTCGTGCAAATCTTCGCTGGCCGCAGCAGGGCTAGGGTGGGCGTCCGGGGTGCGCGAGCCGGATGGCGAGCGCGGGTGCGAGCGCGAGCGCGCCGAGGGAGACGGCCGTGTGTCGTCGGTCATGGACGGGGGTGCGAGTCAGGGCAGGCGCCAGCAGCGAGTTTGTGTCTGGTGGGCAGCGGCGGGGACTTCAAGTGAGATGAGTATGGTGGGCAAGGGAGACAAGGCAGGTGTGGACATTGGACCGCAAGTGGACCATCCTCACGTTTGTCCCCACCCTTCATCGGGTTAATGTGAGCCTATCAGGTCGGCGGCCAACGTTTGCAGGGCGTTGACTCGGACGGGTGCGAACGTACTCAGGTCAAGGCAGAGGGGATGGCACTCGGTGCGCAGGCGAGTCCAACACGAGTGAGCAAGTGAAGTAGGTGTGCGCGTATGTAGCCAGTGTCGACCAAGGGGCGCACTTGGAGTATGTGCTTGGCAAGGAGAGACGTGACTCGAGCTCAGGCACGCAATGTGGCACACGCCCTCCGCCGCCACGGTGGTGATAACGCGTTTTTGGTCTTCGCTTTGAGTGTCGGTCAAAACCAACAATGAGCCGCATTTCCCCACCCGCCCGTGACCGGTGAAGTAATTGGCGGTAATTGGCGAGATTGGCAAGGTAAAACCACCGTTTGTTCCGTGAGGGGCATGAACCGGATTGGGTTGAGAAAATAGCCGCATGTGGACCAAAATATTTCTGCGTTTCGTGTTGGTGTTTGTGGCGAGCGTGGATGGGTTGGTCTCTCTCCCCCCGGCGGTTGGCTCACCGCCACACTCTGTGGAATTCGTACAGGCGCCCACCGACCATCACGTCCCACGTAGCTGGACGTCAAAGCCGAGACCAACCACCTCTCGCTTCTCGCTCTTTACCACTCAGCCTTTCATACCCTCCAGCAGTTCACTTTCACCCTCACCGCCTCGCCTCTGTCCCCGCCTCGCCGCACCCAGTCGACTCCGCGCGCGCCATGGCCTGGACATGGACGTACGCGACGTGCCGTCCCCTCCCTCCGTTCCCACCGCCTCCCTCGCCCCGCCTAGCCCACTCACCCCCCCCCCCCCCCCCCCCCCTTCCCATGCCCCTGGCCAGACCGACGACGTTGTCGCCGCCAAAGGTTCCAGTCTCGCCGCCACGGAGGCTGCTGACTCCGCCGCCACCGTGGCGCTCGCCGCCGCCGCGCTCACCGCCGATGCTTCCGTCCGAGATCCGCCACTGGTATGCCGGAGAAGAGGCGACGCCAAGCCCACCCCACGCCCCGCTTCTTCCGCTCTCGCCGCTCTTCCGCGAGCGTGCCGAGGAGCTGGAAATGTCGCCGTTGCGTGACCAGCCGAGGCCGGCGTCTCCGCTGTCGTGGCTGGCCTCGCCCGGAGCGGCGATGCGACCCAAGCGCACCTCTCGTGCAACCGGCCCGCGGCTCTCGGATGCAGTGCCGCTGCCTGCTGCGCTTTCAGCATCAGGACTGGCGCCTTCAGCGTCGGCTGATGGGTGCGCTGACTCCCGCGCTGATGCGGGCGCTGGCGCCGATCTGGTCTCCGACGGCTCGCGAACGTATGTGCTCGGTGACGGAACTGGCGAGGCCGTGCTGGAGCGGCTTGCGCGACGCTCGTTTGCCCCCCAGCCGCACGTGACAGATCCGCGGTATAGCGAGCGCAACTCGCTGGCACAGCAGCTCGCGTCGAGGGCGCCACCGCCGCCGGATGCACAGCTCGCTGCGCACCTCGCGCAGCGGCACCGGTGCGGCTCGTACAACTGGATCCTCCCGACACCACCACGCATTCCCACGCCTACCCTACCGGAGCGCTCGACGGCCACACCAGTGTACTCGGGACGAGCAGCAGTCATTGTCCCGCCGCGGCCTCCGCCGTCGCGCCGGCTCCCTGGCCAGCCGCCGATCTCGCTCTTGCCACCGGTACCACCTACCCGCCACCGCCCACAACCACCGCCATGGCGGGTCCTCGCATCTGCGCCGCATCATCCGTACACATGACACCACCACAGCGCCGCCGACTGCCAGGCACTGTGGCCCGAATCACCCAACTCCCGACTGACATCCATCTGTCACTCGACTTTGAAGCGACGGCACACTCGTCACCGATAGCCACCACCATGGCTGCAGCCTCTGAGGGCTCGGACCTTCTCCGGACCCGCCTCAGCGACATTGTACACATGCTCATTGCAGGTACGGATACTCGTGCCTCCTGCTCTATCCCTCTGTTCATCCCCCCCCCCCCCCCCCCCCCCCCCTTCCCATGCCGTCTCCGTCGGGCATGGAACACCTGCCCACAACCGGCCGGCCCCACCCATGCTTCCCTTGCTCTCACCATGCACCAACCTCCTCCTTCCGACGGACAGAGTTTCCCTACCGCAACGTGTTGCGGACATACACGGTGCCTACCGAGAAGCAGCCTGTGTGGCTCTCAACAGCATCGAGCTCGGCACAGCAGGCCGAGGTGGAGACCCATCTGAGGAACGTGGCTCTTGCTCGACTCGAAGCTGTCGTCCTTGCTACGCTCGAGGGCACCGAGTGGGTGGCGGTCGATGGCGAGGGCGTGACCGGTGGACGACGCGCGAGGCAATCGGCTGATGGTGATGGCGATGACGATGTCGTGGTTGTGGAGCGAGCGGGAGAGATGGATGAGGCGACGTCGGACGCTGTGGTGGGCGCGGCGTCGCCGGCTGTGCCGCGGCTAGCGCCGGGCTCCCGATGGGTGCTAGAAGATGTGGCCGAACTGGTCGCCGAGTCCAAGTTTGTTCGTGGCAGCCTTGCGGCGGCGGTAACGGTCATGACCGGCGTGCTGCCAGGCCTCATTGTGGCGTCGTGCTCTTCCAAGGCCGACGTGGCGGCGGTGAGCGTGACGTCTGTGGCGGCGCTCGGCCTTTACCTCGGCGGGCTGGTGACCGGACCAGTGGCACTCGGCTCGACTGCGGCGGTCGCGGCATATCGCAGCCTCACGTGGTCGCAGCGCGTGGTGGCGCAGGCCAAGGCCAGTGTCGAGGCACAGCTTGCAGCATCGCTGGCCAACCGGCGCGCCATTGCCGACGCCTTTGCCGCTGCCTTTCTCGACGAGCTCCGCAGCGACCCAGATCGCTTCAACCGCCTGGCACTGCTCATCGTCAAGCGACAGAAGCGCCTCGCAGACGAGCGGGCCGCCGCCGCCGCCATGCCTGCGCTCTCCGACTCGTGGCTCGTTGTCGATCACGACGAGGCCGAGCCCGCGGCAGCAACCGCGACCACGCTCTCTGGACACGCGGTGCCTCCACAGTCGCCGTCGGATGCCATTCCGCTCGATGCTGTTCTCAGTGGCGGCCAGGCGTCGGCGCCAATGGCAGTCTCGATCTCGGTGCTGGAGCACGCAGACCGGCTTGCGCCCAACGTACGCCAGCCAGTGCCGGAGCGTGTGCCGGACCGAGCGCAGTAGTTGGCAGTGTCACGCGTCCTTGGCCGACCGCGCCTGCAGCTCCTTGGCAGCCCGTGCATGCTTGCGTGCCAGCCGGTCGTGGACCGACGCATGCTCTTTGTGCCGGCCCGCGATCGCGCGCTGCTGCTCGGCCTTGTGCTCGTGGACCTTGATCATGTCGGCCGACGGGAGTGGGAGGCCGGAGAGCGCCCCACCTGACACCTCATCATCATCGTCATATCCGTCGCCGTCATCGTCATCGTCCGAGCCCGAGTCAAGGGTACCAGCGGCGGCGACATCGAGCCCGACGTCGTCGAGCTCGGCATGCTCGCGCGCTGGGGTGTCGGCCCGCGGCGCCTCGACCGTGTGGCGCCACTTTCGCTCAAACTGGCGAGTCCACCGTTTGTCGCCACCAAGGACCAACAGCGTCCCCGAGTCGGTGCTGGAGTGAGAGTCCGAGTCGAGGCGTGAGGTGGCGTCGCTCGACGCGAGCGCTGACGTCGACGCGGCTGTGTCGGCGGTGGCGGTCGAGTCGGCGGTGGCGGTTGTCGCTGACGCTGACGACGACGAGCCGATCATCTCGACAACCTCGTGGGTAGTAGTGGTCACTACCCGCTCACTGGCCAGTGGCCGACCCGGTGCTGCGCTCGTCGCCCCGCCGCCAGCTTTGCCGCGCTCGCGGCGGATAAACCAGACGAGCAAGACGACGAGAAGGCAGAGAAGGAGTGCGCAGAGGCCGAGCAGTGAGAGAAGAAGAATGCCTCCCAGCGAGTCGAGCGAGAGGGCATCGCCTGACGACGACGAGGCAGCCGCCAGCGCGGCCGGCTCTGGCGGCGGCGGCGGCGGATTGGCGGTGCTCGGCGGCGGCGGCGATGGTGGCGGCGAGGCCACACACCCGCGGCCGCTCGCGTCGCACCGCCCTTCGCAATCGAGCACGTCACTTGGCGACGGGCAGGCTGCCACAACGGTGGGTAGAGTGATAGCAAGGCCCGAGACGGCATCAATGTACTCGAGGCGGGCCGAGCCGGCGAGCGTGACCTGAAGCACGACAGGGCCGAGTGCAGATGCTGTCGCGACAAAAACGGACGATGTCGTCGGTGACGACGAGTTAAACTCGAGCAGCGCCGGAGCAAAGTCAAAGCTTCCGGCCGAGGTCGGGTGCATCGCGAGCTGGAGCTGAAGCGTGGCGCCGGGCGATGGTAGCGCGGAAAGAGCGAGAGCGATTGGGAGGACCGTGCCGGTCTGGACAAAGGCCGGAAGAGCGGCGCCGACGAGCCCAGTTACTGACTTGGAATCGACGATGGTGGTGAGAAAGGTGCGCGGGGCAGAGGGCGTGATGTCGTAGAGCGATGCACTGGCCCCCGAAGCGGTAAAGGCGATGGTGACCTGGCCGAGCGCCGCATCAGCCGGCGCCGAGACGCTAAAGAATAGCTGAGAGGCGAGCGGCGTGCTTGCCGATAGCACGTACGGCGCGCCATGAAAGACCAGCGCGGCTCCCGAGACCACATGCGGCGTGAGTGTGAGCGTCTCACCGCAAATGAGCGTGCGCTCGAGGGCGAGTGTGAGTGGGCCCGAGTCGGCGCCGCGGGTGAGCGTGTCGGGCGCTGACGCCTGCAGCACTGCGGCGCGGTACGCCGGCGCGCGCAGGATGATGCTGAGGCTGTCGGTGGTGCGGCCACCGGCAGCATCATCCAGCGCGAGGTGGAGAACGTCGACGGTGTCGCCGGATGCTGGCGAGAGGTACGGCGAGTAGTCAAACGAGGCGAGGGCGTCGGCAATGAGCGCGGGGGCAGCTTCGATGACCATGGCCGAGTCAGCGACACCATCGCCGGCCACAAAGGTCAACGGCAAAGATCGGCTTGCGGGTGAGAGCGTAAGTAGGCCCGACGATGACCAGAGCTCAGCGCGGAGAGTGGGCGCGTCAACGTCGGAAATGCCGTCGGCGCCGAGCGGCAGCGTAGAGCCGATAGCGACGGTGCGGGTAGCGGCAGGCGCGAGTGAGGCGTTGAACCGTCCAGCAGGCGGGTCGTTGACGTTGACAACAACTATATGGGCAGTGGCAAAGCCCGGCGAGAGCGCATCAGCGTCGGCGACGGCAAAAGTAAAGCTGTCGAGTTCGCCGCCGACATCGACGTACGGGAGGTAGACGACGGTGAGGGCGGAAAGGCGCACAGGCAGCATGCTGGGCGTGAGGGCGGTGGCGAGGGCCAAGCTCGCCGCACTTGGGTCGCTGGTGTTGTACAGCGTGCCGTAGGCAGGGAGTGAGAGAACACGTCCGGTGTGGGCACCTGCGCTCGGCTCGTACATGTCCCACACGGCGAGCTCAATGGCGATGGCCGACTCTTCCACAACCGAGACTGAAACGTCGAGTGGGACGGGCAGGACGTTGTATGGGCCGGCGGCGATGTTCGCGGCGCGCTGACTCGCTGTGAGCGGCCGGGTGTAGATGGCGAGCAGGTAGAGGGTACCCGACCAAAAGTAGAGGCCGTCGCGACGGGCGCCGAGAGCAAAGGCACGGTTGTCACGGTAGGTAGCCCAGGCGATGTCGTAGTTGCCGCCGACGAGGGTAGCTGCCGAACAGTCGACGGCCGACCCGTTGATGTAAAGCTCGAGGGCAGCACCTAGAGCCGAGGCCGGGTGCGGGACCGAGGCGAGTACGTGAGTGAGAGAACCAGCGACGAGAGCACCAGGCGGCGAGGTGCATGTGATGCAGGTCTGCGAGTTGAGAGTCGAGGCGCGGTCAACGACCGAGAACGAGACGGCCGAGCCGATCTGGCGGAGCTCGAGGGCGCGATGGGCTTGGGATCGGACGGCGCACGAGTTGTCGACGGCACCATCGGGGATTGGCGCGCATGCGTCGACAAAGACCGCGTCGGTGGAGCCGTCGGTGGAAGCTGGGCGGAGCCACAGTTCAACGGACCAGCCCGAGGCCGGAGCAAAGAGGGCGCCGGCCGAGACGGCATCGTCTGCGAGGAACGGTGCGCCAGGACACGACGACGATGCAGCACATGGCGGCGGGGCGATAATCATGCCGGCAGGCTCGGCCGGAGAGGCTGAGCTCGATAGCGGCGGCGGAACCGATGCCGAGGCGGGAACGGCACCTACGGCCGAGGCGAGGACGCCTCCGGTCTGCGGAGCGAGGCGGAACTCGCAGGCGCGGTCGGCGGCAGAGCGGTGAGCGAGCGCAGGTGAGGCCGGAGAGGCCAATGCGCAGAAGATAGCGAGAGTAGCAAGCACGAGTACGAGTATGGGTGGCATGGGTGGGTGTGGAGGGGTGGGTGTGGAGGGGTGGTGGTGGTGGTGGGTGGGGTGGGGGGGGGGGAAGGGAGGAGGGGGGAGGGCGAGGGCGAGTTGGCGCCACACGGCGGCACCGGAGGCGGTTCTCGGCAGGTGGCCGGATGAATTTGAAATGGTCTGGATGATTTGATTTGATTTGATTTGAATGATCTGGTTGATCTGTGCGTGCGTGCGTGCGTGTGTGTGTGTGTGTGTGTGTTGTGTGTGTGTGTGTGTGTGTGTGTGTGTGTGTGTGTGTGTTGTGTGTGTGTGTGTGTGTGTGTTTGTGTGTGTGTGTGTGTGTGTGGATGTGGATGTGCTCGGTATTGCATGGGCTACGGCGATGAGCGAGATGTCCCCCCTTTTCCCCCGAATGCTGGCCGATGGTGGCGTAATAAACATGGTGATGAGGACCGATCTGGGTGGAAGCGATGGTGATCGGGTTGGGTGGTGGTAGTATGGTGGCGTGGCGATCTCGTTAGGGCCAAAGACCTGGCCGATGGCGTCATGGCAGCGTCACTTCTAGCCGCCTCACTATGGTTGAGAGAGGAGCTGAACAAAGGGGCTGGCAGGATAGCGATTGTACACGTCGGCACTGGACTCGCGTTTGAAATAGCACCAGACCATGTCGTCGCTCGGAACCAAGCCGTGGGTATGTGGCGGTGTGAGGGGAGTTGCTTCCTTCCACGGGTCAGGCGCGGCGGCGTGTGTGTGGGGGGCGGGGGGAGGGGGGGAGGGGGGAGGACTCTGGATGGGGAGATGGGCCGGCGATGGGCTGGTTGCCGGCTGGGCCGGTAGGGGCACGGCGGGGAAGGGGCGTGTGGCGGGGATTACACACAAGCATGCGGGTATAGTGACCGGCTGAGGAATTTACGGACACGGTGGGGCTGTTGTGCGGGAGAAGGTGATGTTTGCGGCCGGTGTGGGGATGGGTTCGGCTGTGGCGGTGCTGGGCGCTGTGGCGTATGCGACTACGGTGGGGGTGCGTCGCCGCGGACGGGTGCGGTTTAGGGATGATGGCGAGGAGAAGGACGAGGCGCCGCGTGTGGGCGAGGTGTTGCTGGGAGCGGGGGAGGGAGGCGAGGTTGCAACACCGCCGGAGATGGAGCAGATCATTGTGAACGAGGTCCGACCCAAGACGCCACGGGTGCTGGACTCGCCGACAACGGGACGGCTGCATGTGCTGGAGCCGCAGGCTGCGCTTGAGGAGCTTGCGAACGTGCCGACCAAGGCGCCACCGGTGCATCGGGTTGTGCTGACGGGCGGGCCGGGCGGCGGCAAGACGTCTTCGCTGAAGCGGCTGACGGAGCACTTTACGGCGCTCGGCTTTCGTGTGTACTCCGTGCCCGAGGTTGCGACGCTGCTGTGGTCTGGCGGAGTCAAGGTCTCCGACCTCAACTCTGACCTCGCGGTGTACCAGTTCCAGGACACGCTGCTGAAGATGATCATTGCGCTGGAGGACGGATACTACTCGCTGGCTGTGGCGTCTGGGCAAAAGTCGATCATCTTTTGCGACCGTGGGGCGATGGACGCGCGGGCGTACATGTCTGCCTCGCTGTGGCAGGCGATGATGGACGAGAACAACTGGTCGAATGTGGCGATCCGCGACCGGTACACAGTGGTGGTTCATCTGGTGACTGCGGCGATCGGGGCAGAGGAGCACTACGAGTACGGGCCGGGCACGCCGCGGCAGGAGCCGCCCGAGGTTGCGCGCGAGCTTGACCGCAAGATCCGTATGGCGTGGCTCGGGCACCCGTACCTGGTGGTTGTGGAGAACTCGTCGAAGCAGTTTGAGCGCAAGCTCAAGCGTGTGGTGGACGTGGTGGCGAAGCGTGTGGCCGGCAAGATCGAGTCCAAGTACCACAAGCGCAAGTTCCTGCTCTCGTTCTCGCCGCCCGAGTCGATCTTTTACCAGCGTGGTATTCCGTTTGAGGACTTTCAGGTCCACCAGCACTACCTGGTGTCGGACGGGCCCGAGGTGCAGGCCATCCGCAAGCGCGGGCAGTACGGCTCGTACACGTACACGCACATCATCAAGGAGAACAACGTCGAGACACGGTACACGCTCACTGGGCGTCAGTACGTGAGCATGCTCGCGCGGCGCGACCCGTCGCGGGTCCCGATCCACCAGACCCGGCGCTACTTTATGTGGAAAGACCGCATGTTCCATGTTGACTGCTTCCGCTCGCCCAAGGCCATCCGCTCGGTCATCTTCCTCCAGACCTACGTCTCGGACGCCGAGCCCGAGTCGAGCGTCCCGGTGCCCGAGTGGATCGAGGACGCGCGCGAGGTGACCGGCGATCCGCGGTACACCATGTACCACTACTCGATCGCCGCCCACGGCATCGCTGACATCATCAACTCGCTTGACCTCCCGCCGAACCGCCACATGCCCGAAGACTTTGACTTTGACTACGATGGCGAGGACGACGAGCTCGACTCGGCCGCCGCGCTCCGGGTCCAGCTCAACCAATGAAGAGCTGACATCCCACACCCACCGCCGCTTCCGAGTCTCTACCCCTGCTGGCTTGCATCAGCCGCCGGTTGTCCACGGACCTGCCGCCGCTCGGTTACCGCTGCCGCGACACGGGCGTTGATGGTGGCCTGCGGAACGGCCGACCCGGCGATGGACCTCTTGTTCGACTTGGCCAGCTGCAGCCCGAGCGGGATGGCAGCAAAGAGGGCAACGAGCGAGACACCGACGCCTGCCTGCATGCGGTGTTCAAAGGCAGCGCCGACCCATGTTGTGCGCGAGAGTTGTGCGCCCATAGGACGATGAGATGTGTGTGTTGCCATGTCCAATGAAGCGCATGGCTGGCGGTTCATGAGCTGCCGGCGGTTGTTCCCAACAATGCGACTTGGCGGGAGGGGAGGGGCGGAGAGGGGAAAGCAGGGCACACCTCACGCGTTGCTGCGGGTGGGGGAGGAAGGAATGGACGGGTCATACCTGCGGTCGCTTCCAGAGTGGGCAGATGATGACGATGAGATGGACTTTTATTACGCCTCGTTCCCGGCCTCGCGGGAGGTCAAGCCGGTCTCGTGGGACGCCAAGATGGCGTTCTGGACGAGAGTCATCGAAGGCTCGGCTGCCACCGCCCGCCTGGTTGCGCTCCGCCCATGCGAACTGGCTGTTGCTGTCGAGCGGGACGGGGTGCCGCCAGCGGGCCTAGGCATTGTCTTTGACTCTCTGGTGCGGACTGGGGCGTGGCTGAAGGCTGCCGAGGTTGCGCCGCCGCGGGCGGTGGGTGGTGGTGGCGGCGTCGGCTCGCCGCCGCGCAGACTGGGCGGGTCCACCGCGGCGGGCTCGACGCTCTCGTGGCTGGTCGACACTTTTGTGGCGTCGCCGATCAAGTGGGCGGCCGGGGTCTCGTCGCCGCGGCCGGGCGCGGCGGCGGTTGGCGCGGCCTCGTCGCTGCTCTCGTCGGACGATGAGTACGTGGTAGTGGCGTTGGCGCGCAAAGCGGTCGACGCCCTGCTCGATGCACACTACGACGCCGGACTTGTGGACGAGCTGACGCGCGTAGAAGACGCCGCGGCGGTGCTGGGCATGGACGCACGGCAGCTGAGCCTAGCGCTCGGTTGTGTGGCGCAGAGTGGCGAGGGTCAAAGCGCCTTTGTGCGGTTTGCACTGCCGAGTGGCACGGCTTGCATCAAGTTTGCGCCGTCGCGCGAGGCTTCGAGCCGCGTCGAGGCCACTGAGGCCGACGCCGGCACGTTGCAGCTCCGGGCGATGGCGGGTGCGTTGCGGGCGCAGTACGACACACTCTCGGCGCGCGTCGAGGCGCTCACCGGCGAGATCAAGGCGATGCTGGGCACCGGGGCGCGCGAGCGGGCCAAGATCATGCTCCGCCGCAAAAAGGTGGCGGAGAAGCTGGCAACGTCGCGGCTGGCGGCGTGGGACAAGGTCTCGGCCATTCTTGACTCGATGGACGACGCCAGGACGTCGGCCGAACTGATGGAGGCTTACAAGGTCGGGACTCGGGCGCTGGCCGCGCTCTCGCCGGACGTAGACGACGTTCACGAGACGCTCGGTGAGCTCGAGGATGCGCTTGCCAACCAGGCCGAGATCGATGCGGCTATTGCCGACTCGAATGCCAGCGTCGCCGCCGCCGGTGTCGAGGTCTCGGACGACGAGCTGGCCGCCGAGCTCGAGGCGCTCATTTTGGGCGAGGTGGAGCCCGACGCCGCGGCACAGTCGCAGGTGCAAGTTCAGCCACAGTCGATGGACTCGCCGCAATTGCCGGACATGCCGGCCGTGCCGTCGACGCCGCTTCCTGCGGCCGCGACTGCAGCTGATGCTGACGCGGATGCCGATGCGGATGCTGCTGCCGATGCCGAGCTGGCGCGAATGCTTGCGCTGGCGTAGACAATGAATGAGGAAGTGTGGTGGTGTTACTGGCGCAACGCGGTTATGCGGCCTTGCGGCGGGCCTTGCGGGCGCGGTCGATGTTGCGGGTGAGCGCCGAGACGACAGCATTCTTGGATGACTGCTCGTGGAAGTCTGCCGCGAGCTTGACAAGCGACTTGTTTGCCTTGAGGGCCTTGACAAACAAGCGCTCGGCCTTGTTGCCCATGGGCGTGTTCTGGTTCTCGAGGCGGAGGATGCTGAGGCCTGTATTCTCTTTGAGCGCCTTGGCGAGGGCAACCATGCCCTTGGGCCCGATGCGGTTGGTCTCGAGGTTGAGCTCGGTGAGCGTGGCGTTTCGCTTGAGCACCTGCCCGAACATCTGCCCGCCAAGGGTGTCCATGTTGCAGTTGCAGAGCCAGACCTCTGTCACCACCGTGTTCTCCATCAGCGCCTCGGCCAGGTCGATCATCTGCAGCGGCTCGGCATCGTCGAGGTTGTTGAGGTTGACCGAGGTGGTCTCTGGGTCGTTGGCCGCCACCTGCCGCCGCCCCACCGGCGCCCCACCATCATCAGATGAGTCTCCAGCTACCTGTACCCCCCTTTCCTTCTTTCCTTCTTTCCTCACCTTGAGCACATACCTTTGCCAGCACGTCGGCAAAGTCGTCCTGTGTCGGGTTGCCCGTCACCACCGTCCCGTCAGCATTGCGGACAAGGGTGGAGCAGTCGACAAAGACCTCGTCGGGAAGTGTGGCCATGGCTACCCCCCTGTTCTATACTCGCCTCGATGTCTTTGCCCGAGACTGGTTGAAGAGGTGGAGCCGAGTGTGTAGTTGTGACTCAGCAGGTGCCTGTACGCCCCCCGTCCTGCCCTATCCTGGCCATGAATGCCTTCACCCGAAACCGGTTGCCCGTCGCACCCGCCCGCCACCACCAGCCCCACCCCCACCACTCTACCCCTGGCACCCACCCATGTCAAACCTGGGCTACGAGCCGCCTTACGAGGTCGAGGTCAACGAACAGTGGACCAACGAGCGTACGCATGTCCCCCTCTCCCCTCCTCCCCCCTTGCCCCTTGCCCCTTGCCTCCCTTTCAACATACCTGAGGACATGGTCTGCAAGCAAGAGGGCTGTCCACTGCTACTGCCGCAAAAGCCACCCAACACCCTCCCTCACCCCGCCCACATGCTCATCCACACTCCGCCTATCCCTCACATGGGGGTGATCCCAATCACTCCCCCATACCTCCCCATCACCATCCTTACCCATCCCCATCGCCACTCCCCCCCCC